>NC_059264.1:856582-896582 GCF_017591435.1 Portunus trituberculatus | reverse complement strand
CTCTTCCTTCTCGCCAGTATTATCAGTAGTAAGGCAGGAAAAAAAATAAACAGCGCTTTTCCTTCAGTATCTTTTTCTCTCTAGTAATTTTCAAGGGTGAGGGAGATAAGATAATGACCCTTTCCTTTCTCTGTATTCCAAAGGGTAGGGAGGTTTGGAAAGGATCGAATAGAGAATTAATGAACAGCCTTTCTTCGTGTTTAGAGAGAAGTGAGCAAGGAAGTGGTTCACAAATAGTGGTGGATGACTGAAATAAACTTAGTCATCATGTTGTAGTGGAGAGTCAACAAAAGCTTTAAATAACTTCTTCAGTATTGGGAGGCATTTTTTACCATGAGTTTTGGGTGTGATTAGACGATTTTACTTACATTAGGAAGGGTCTATGGACGTCAGAAGATTAATGGTCACAGTCTTCACCATTTTTAATCCCCCACATAAGTTTCTGAAGCTGTATAAATCACGGGTTCAATACTGGAACGCCTTTTGAGATTTGTGTACGATTAGATCATTTTATTGACATTAGGGTTTATGGACGTCAGAAGATTAATGGCCACAGTCTTCACTATTTTTAATCCCCGACACAAGTTTCTGAAGCTGTATAAAATCATCCCTTAAATACTGGAACACCTTTTGAGATTAGACCATTTTATTGACATTAGGAAGGGTCTATGGAGGTCAGAAGATTAATGGCCACAGTCTCCACTATTTCAATCCCTCACATGAGTTTCTGAAGCTGTATAAAGTAAAATAAAGTAAATAAAAGTCACCAAGTGTTAAGCAGAATGAATATGGAAACGCGTCATGGCAGTGAAGGGGTTAAGAGATTATATAAGCGTATAGATATGGGTGACAGACTAATGCCTTTATCACAGAGAATGCCACGTATAGACCTAATGACTTCTTGTAGGCTCTCTCGTGTTTTTTTTTTTTTTTTATTATATTCTTCATTCAGCTTTTGTATTTACATTTCTATTGAGATTAAGATAGCTTCTGGATTCACGTTTCTCTAGAAGTCAAGATTAAGAAGTGGTTTGATAGGAGTGTATTAGTTTTAAAGTCTCCTTGTACCTTTCTTTATGTTCTATGCTGGTGTTCTCTGGTGTCCTGTTTCCCATTTTCTATTGAGTTAGCTTCTGTATTAACATTTCTCCAAAAGTTAGTATTAAAAGTGGTTTCCAATGCTATAGACTCCTTGTATCTTTCTTTATGTTCTATGCTGGTGTTCTCTAGTGTCCTGTTTCTCTTCTGCTTTTATTACGTTTTCATTGAGGTAAATATCTTCATTACCCATATTTCTTTTTAGTTTAACCCCTTCTGTACCATGACGCGTTTCCATATTCATTCTGCTTACTATTTGAGGAATTTCATACAACTTCAGAAACTCATGGTGGGGATTAAAATAGTGAAGATCCTGCCCATTAATCATATGACCTCCATAGAGCCTTCCTAATGTCAATAAAAGGGTCTAATCGTACACAAATCTCGTGATAAAAATGTGTCCCAGTATTGAACGAGAAGATCTAGTAGAGTTCTTGATATTTTTCCTCTTCTTGTACTTTCCTTTGTGTTTTGTGTTGATGGTGTGTGTTCCTGACTGCCCCATGTCCCCGCTGCAGCTTCCAAGGGCGACGGGATAGGCGCTCCTGACCCTGCAATGATTGGTGTGCTGGCTGGCCTGGCGCTCATGTTCGTCATCATCTGCGTGGTGCTTCGACTCTTCTCCAAGTAAGACACACTATTGATTGAGTGTTAGATAAGGAGAGAGTGGAAGATAAAAGGCGCAGTGCTTTAGTCCTTACTGCTTAGAATGAATGCAGTTGAAAGAGTAATATTAGATCGTGCTGTAGAGCGTATAGTGGTTGTAATATTAGTAAGATTCTGGCCAGTATTCAGAAACGCTTGGCTGTCTCACCACGACTGTCTATCAAAGGCCACAAAGATCGCCAGCCGTGTTCTCAAAAGCCTTCTGGAAGTTAGTAGTGTAAAAATGTTGTTAATTTTGCTCTAGAATCATAAAAACGCATGTGGAAATCAATGTAGTTTTAACGAGAGCCTTTTGAAAATAGTGGTTGTGAGGTCAGAAGTGTTGCAGAATACTGGCCTCTCTCTCTCTCTCTCTCTCTCTCTCTCTCTCTCTCTCTCTCTCTCTCTCTTCCTGATTGAGTGTTAGGTAAAGAGAGTGTAGAATGTAAAGACAGGCTGATTTAGTCCTTTTTCTTTCATTATTTTTCTTTCTTTCACTTTTTTTTTTTTTCTTCTTCGTCTTTACTTCTTATTGTTATTATTATTATTATTATTATTATTATTATTATTATTATTATTATTATTATTACCATTCTTCTTCTTGTTCTTCTTCTCTTCTTCTTCTCTATACATTCATCCTTATTTACTTATTTATATCCGCCAATCACTTAATTCGTACTATTCACCTCTCTCTCTCTCTCTCTCTCTCTCTCTCTCTCTCTCTCTCTCTCTCTCTCTCTCTCTCTCTTAATTACACAGCCCACCACAAAATTCTCTTAATTGTTTGTGCATCATTAATTCTTCCTGTTTGGTGCTTCAGTTAAAAGAAAGTTGGTTTTGGGTATTTATTTCATGTTTCTCCTAATTAATTTTACCTGCTTGAGTTTTTTTTTATATATTTATTTATTTACAAGATGATTTGTTTGATTTATTTTTTGTATTTTTTTTAGTGGTGGTGGTGGTGGTGGTGATAGGACAGTTTTTTTTTTCTTTTTTTTGTTTCTATTAGTTGTGGTGGTGGTGGTGGTGTTGATGATAATATAATAGTTTCTCTTGTTTTTCTTTTATTTTCATTAGTGATGGTGGTGGTGGTGATGATGATATAATAGACCAGTTTCTTTAATTTATTCTTCATTTCTAGTAGTTTTGGTGGTGGTAGTGGTGGTGGTTGATGGTAGTGGTGGTGGTGGTGGTAATGATGGTGATAGAATAGTAAAAGTAGTACTAGTAATGGCAAGAGTAGTAATGATGAAGGAAACACTAATAATAATAATGATAGATAATGACAATGTTCTTCACTTATTCCAAACACGATGAACATTTATGAATATCGAAACGCCTTGGTACAAATTAACGTAAACTTTAGCATTATAGATTTTTTTTTTTTTTTTTGTACCAGTGTTCAATATTTTTTCAACCTTTTTTTTCATGTGCTAATTTTCTCCTCCGTTTTCTTATCGCTTGGTGTTGAAAGTCGTGTAAATGTTTAGGTGTTATTAAATTCTAGTGATCTATTTTGTAGCTTTTCTTTATTTTTTCGGTTTTTATTTCATTCTTATTGTGTGTGTGTGTGTGTGTGTGTGTGTGTGTGTGTGTGTGTGTGTGTGTGTGTGTGTGTGTGTGTGTGTGTGTGCCAATATACTGCATCATTCTTTTAATCATCTGATGTTGAAAGTTTTGCAAATTTTCAGGTATCATCAAAACTCTAAAGATATTTTTGGCAGTGTTTTTCTATTGACTTATTTTTTACTTCTTTTTATTTTTTTCAACCTTTTTTTTTTTTCGTATACCAATATTCTGCATCAGTTTTCAATCATCTGATGTCTAAAGTTTTGTAAAAGTTTAGGTATTATCAATATTTTAGTGATATTTTTTGCAGCTTTTCCTTTTTTTATCTACTTTTTCTTTTACTTCTTTTTTACTTTTTTCAGGCTTTTTATTTCATGTATCAATATTGAGCACCATTATTTAACCATCTGAAGTCTAAAGTTTTGTAAATATTTATCTATTATCAAATTTAAACTGATCTTTTTTCCAGTTTCTTATCTACTTATATTTTTACAATTTTTTTACTTTTTTCAGGCTTTTTATTTCATGTATCAATATTGAGCACCATTATTTAACCACCTGAAGTGTAAAGTTTTGTAAATATTTATCTATTATCAAAATTAAACTGATCTCTTTTCCAGTTTCTTATCTACTTATATTTTTACATTTTTTTACATTTTTCAGCTTTTTTTTCATGTATCAATATTGAGCACTATTATTTAACCACCTGAAGTCTAAAGTTTTGTAAATATTTATCTATTATCAAAATTCTACTGATCTATTTTGCAGCAACTTTTTATTTATTTATTTTTATTTATTTATTTTTTTTTTTGTGTACTAATATTCTGCATCAATATTTTTTTTATTTTTTAGCCTCATTTTGCTTTTCCTTATTTTCTAGACTTTCCCTCGCTTTTTCTTTCTCTTTTTCCTTTCATTTTCCTAACTTTTTCTTGCTTGTCTTACTTTTCTATCCTATTTTTCTCGCGTGTCTTACTTTTTACTTCAATTTTTCTTACTTTTTCTTACTTTTCTTGACTTTTCCTCGCTTTTCTTTATCTTTTCTATCTTCATTTTTATATTTCTTACTTTTTATATATTATTTTTATATTTTTGTACTTTTCTTGAGTGTCTCCATTTTTTCTTTTCATTTTTCTTATTTTTCTTACTTTTCTTAATTTTTCCTCGCTTTTCTCTCTCTTTTTATCTTCATTTTTATATTTCTTAGTTTTTTTTATTATTTTCTTTATTTTCGTTACTTGTTTTGCATATCTTACTTTTTTACTTTAATTTTCCTTACTTTTTCTTACTTTTCTTGATTTTTCCTCGCTTTTCTCTCTCTTTTTATCTTCATTTTTATATTTCTTACTTTTTTTTATATTATTTATCTATTTTCCTAACTTTTTTTTTGCATATTTTACTTTTTCCTTTCATTTTTCTTACTTATTTTCTCATTAGATTTACTTTTTCTTTCTTATTTTCCTCGCATGTCTTTCTTTTTCCTTTCATTTTTCTTACTTTTTCTTGCTTGTCTTACTTTTCTCTTCCTTACTTTTCTTTCTCTTCTTTTTCTTTCATTTTCCAGACGTTAAAGAAAATATTGGTCCTTGTTTTTTTTTTTTTGGATTTTGGGTAAAAGAACAAACTTTCTTAAAATTTACTAATCCATTTTTCCATTACAGGTTCAATGTTCCTCGTTTTCTTTTTCCGTTTTCTTTTTTTTTTCTTTTTTATTTTTCTTATTTACTATTCATTTTTTTGGCATTCATTTTCCATTTTCTTTTTTTTTTTCATTTTCCATTATTTTCAATCTATTTTCTATTGGTTCTATTATTTTCTATTGATTTTCTATTCATTTTCCATTTTCTTCTATTATTTTCTTTTTGTTTTGGTTTATTTTCCATTTTTTCCATTTTTTCATTATTTTCTATTTTCTTTTATTATTTCTCATTATCTACCCTTTATTTTCTATTTTTCTAGTATTTTTTTTTATTTATTTTCTTTTTTTCTTCCTAATTTTCGTTTTATTTATTTTATTTCCGTATTATTGATTTTATTCACGTATCATTTATTTTGATTTTTTTCCTGATTTCCTTAATATATTTTTAGATACTTTCATATTTATTTTCTTTATCTTTTTATTTTTTTTGTTTTTGAATTTCGTTTTTTTTCATTTTTTTATAAGTTTTCTGTCTCTCTCTCTCTCTCTCTCTCTCTCTCTCTCTCTCTCTCTCGATTATTTTTTTGTGTTTAAATATTTTTCTTTTTTCTTTTTTTTTCATTATTTCTTGACTTTTTGATTTGGCTTCACTTTTTTTCCACTTCTATATCATTTTTTTTTTTTTTATTTCATGGATCGTTTTTTTTCATTTTGTTTTTTTTTGTTTTTTTTCCATCTGATGTACGTATTTTCCTTTCATTCTACCTGTTATTTGCATTTCCTCATTATCCATCCTGTTTCTGATCATCCATCTTTTACTTTATCATGTCATTTGTTATTCTCCTTTCTCTTCCCTTCTTTACTTCATTCGCTATTTTTTTTTTCCTTCTTTTTCTTATTTTCTACTCTGTTTGGTTTTTTCCTTCTCCTTTTTCGCTCTTCTTTACATTATCAACTATCTTTTTTCTTCTTCTTTTCTTATTTTCTCTATCGTGCCCTATTTATTCTTTATTCTTTTATTCTCTTCTATCCCTCCTCTTTACATTATTCACTATCTTTTTTTTTCCTTATTTTCTTTACCTGAGCCTGTTTTCCCTAACTTCAAGTAAAGAAAAGAAAAAAAAACTTTCCTTTGTCTTTAAGTGTGTGACCTTAATGGCCTCTCTTTCATCACTTTTATTAATCAAAGTGCAAAGTTTTAATATAATTTTTGATGAACGTCAGCCTTAAGAAGAGTAAAAGAGCACAGTTTGCAATATTTAACCAGTATCATTCTTAGGGATCATTGATAAAGACACACACACACACACACACACACACACACACACACACACACACACACATAAGAGCTTTGTTTTATTATGCTTTATAGAATCTGTGAAAAAAAATAGATAAATAGACAAATAAACGAGTAAATTAATAAATACTTGTCTCGAATTGGCTTTATTTAATTAGTCAGTGAAGAGATTAATTTTTTTTTTTATATTTAAGTTTTTATTATTTCCTCTCCATCTCTTGCTCATTAATTTCCATCAGGCAGGGAATATTTTGAACTCTTTCCTTGATTAACTTTTTGTGTTTAATAATTTTGCGTAGTGATATTCTTTCTTTCTGTTATTTTCTTTCTTTTCTTTCTTTCTTTTTTTTCTTTTTTTTTACTATTTCTCGTATTGATATTCTTTCTCTTTCTTTTCTTTTCTTTCTTTCTTTTTTTACCATTACCAGCATTGATATTTTCTTTCTTTTCTTTCTTTCTTTCTTTTTTTTTCTTTTCTTTTTGTCATTTCTCGTATTGATATTCTCTCTCTCTTTCTCTCTTTTCTTTCTTTTTTTACTTTTATCCTTTGTTCCATCTTTCATTAACCAATTAGTATATTTTCTTTTTCTTCTTTTTTTTCTTATTTTTTTCTTTATTTGCATATCTTTTGTTTCTTCTTTGTTCTGTTTGCTCTTTTTTTTTTTTTTCGTCTTTCTTTTATTTCATCTTTATCGCAGAATTGTTATTTCTCCTCCTTTCGTTTCGTTTCATTTTGTTTTATTTTCTTATAATTATGTGTTATTGTCTATCTTGTTATCCAGTTCCTTGTTTCCTCCTCCTCCTCCTCCTCCTCCTCCTCCTCCTCCTCCTCCTCCTCCTACTGCCAAAAAAAGCTAATTTTCTATTCTTTATTCTTCCTTATATGTTCCTTTCTGTTCCTCCTCCTCCTCCTCCTCCTCCTCCTCCTCCTCCTCCTCCTCCTCCTCCTCCTCCTCCTCCTCCTCCTCCTCTTCCTCATCCCTTCATTAATTCTTTCCAGGGCACGCTTTTCTGACCGCGCTACACTCTTCAATTCCCGGAAGATTAACGTGTCCCGAGCCAGAGCCAGACGTAAGTTCCGAACGAGCTGGCGGGGAGCGAGCGTGTTGGGAGCAGGGCACTCGGCACTCGGCGCGTCTCGATCCGTGTAGCGCTGACTTCGCCCTCGTTCGTTTAGATACACTTTGCTAAGAGTGAATGAGCGAATAGATGAAAGTGAGGTATAAGAATGTGTTGTTGATAATGGTGATAGTAGGAATGATAATGATGATAATGATAGTGATGGTGATGATAATGAAGGAAGATATACAGAGAAGAGAAAAATAACTTCCCAATTAAAATGTTCTAATACAAATAGATGAAAAAAAAGTAAGGGAAAAGAAAGAAAATCGTTGCTAATTTCATTTCTATTCGTTCATTTATCACAAAGGAAATGGAAAGGGATGAAATAATAGGTAAAAGAATATTTATCTCAACTACACCATCGTTCAGTTATGTCCGCTCAATAAGAGAGAAAGAAAGAAAAATTAACAGAGAAAGGAACATACATAACAACACTTTATTAATTTGACCTTTCTTTAACCAGTAGAGGAAAACAAGAAAAGAACAATGAAAAGAAAAAAAAAAAAAAATTAATCCGTTTAATAATTTTTCCTAAGACTTTTTTTTTTATACACTTCCATTATCAAATTTTTTCCTTTTCTTTTTAATCATCAGAGGAAAACAAGAAAAAAACAATGAAAAAGAAAGAAAAAGAAGAAAATCACCCTTTCTAATAACTTTTCTAAAACATTAAGACAAATCACTTTTTTTTTTTTTTTTTACATCCACCTAACTTTCACATTTCTTTCACCAACATCCCTCAACTGTCTCACGAAAAAAAAAAAATAAATAAATAAAAAAAGTAGAAATAGAGAAATAATAATAATGATAATAAGAAAACCCGAAAAACAGCCCCAAATTACTTCTCAGCGTCTTCGAACCCTTCCAGCCCTTCACCATTATCACCATCCACATCACCATCAACCAGCGTCATTCGTTTCTCTCCCTGTTACTCGTCCCTCCAATGGCCACTTATTGTTGTGTCCACCGTGACTCGAGGAGACGCCACTGTGTTGAGAGAAAAAGGCATTATTCATATTTTTGACTGAATGGCTTGAGTGGACATAGTAGTAGTAGTTGTAGTAGTAGTAGTAGTAGTAGTAGTTGTAGTGATGGTAGTTGTGGTGGTGGTGGTGGTGGTAGTGGTGGTGATGATGGTAGTTTTAATGATAGCAAAGGGGTGTTGTGTGTGTGTGTGTGTGTGTGTGTGTGTGTGTGTGTGTGTGTGTGTGTGTGTGTGTGTGTGAGAGAGAGAG
Organism: Portunus trituberculatus; assembly: GCF_017591435.1. Classification (NCBI taxonomy): domain Eukaryota; kingdom Metazoa; phylum Arthropoda; class Malacostraca; order Decapoda; family Portunidae; genus Portunus; species Portunus trituberculatus. Next base: position 887,977 of record NC_059264.1, on the reverse strand, counting down.
AGAGAGAGAGAGAGAGAGAGAGAGAGAGAGAGAGAGAGAAACCATACGTAAATAATCTCATTCAATACAAAACACAACAAAAATCACACACACACACACACACACACACACACACACACACACACACACACACACACACAGACGCACGCACGCACACACGGAGCAAGAAGAAAATGGATCACGCAGCACACACTAAGCGTCACACTGAACACTTTATCAATTCACGTTTTCTTTGCAATCTCCACCAATTAAAGAAACAAATACTCGTGTCCATTACTCAACGTTCACTTGGCGCCCGTCACTTATTTTCCTCAGAGATTATATATATTTGTCTTCTCACGAGCGCACACTCACCTTGTCCTATCACAGAAAACGTAACTGCAACGTTAGACCATTTTCTTTGATCATATTTAGGGAGGCTAAGGAATATTTTAGCATTTAGCGTTTTTTTTTTTCTGTGTTTTTGTTTGGTTTAAGAGGATTTTGTGATTTGAAAAAGAAAAATCGTAATTGTAACGCTATTTCATTTTCTTTAATTTATTTTATGGGGAGATTAAAGAATTTGTTTAGTATTTATTTACATTTTGCCTTTTTTTTTTTTTAGTTGAAGATTTTGTGATTTGAAAAAGAAAAACTTAACTGCAACGCTATTCCATTTTCTTTAATCTTTTTAGGGGAAGACTAAAGTATTTTAGCATTTATTTACGTTTTTTTTTTTTAAGTTTTTATTAGGTGTAGGAAAGTTTTTGTAATTAAGAAGTGAAAAAGCTTACAAAAAGGTACAAAGGAAGATGGAATGGCAGCCTCTCGTCCTTATACCAACCCAGAGCAAATCAGAAAAAAATAATAAAAGAAAAAGAAAGGCGAAAAAAGTACCAGTATTAGAACCATCTCAATGTACAAAAGTCTCCCCTTAGTTATTGAAAAGGAAAATGGAATGTCAGCCTCTCCTTATATCAACCCAAAGTGAGATAGAAAATTAGGTAAAAAATGAAAAGATGAAAAGTATTAGTTAACCATTTTAATATACAAAAGTTTCCCCTTAGTTATTGAAAAGGAAAATGGAATGTCAGCCTCTCCTTATGTCAACCCAAAGTGAGGCAGAAAAAATAGGTAAAAATTAAAAGACGAAAAAGTACTGGAATTACAACTATCTTAATATACAAAAGTCTCCCCGTAGTGAAATTAAAAAGAAAATGGAGTGGCAGCTTCTTTTCTTTTTATAAATCTAAAATAAGTCAGAGAAATGAGTAGAAAAATTAAAAAAAGACTAAAAATTACCAGTATTACAGTCATCTCTATTTAAAAAAGTCCCTTAGTTATTGAAAAAGAAAATGGAATGGCAGCCTCTTATCTTATTGGAAACCTAAAATAAGATAAAAAAAAAATTGAAAACAAAAAGTAAAAAAATGAAAAAGTTACAGTAATACAACCATTTCAGTATATAAAAGCTCCCCCTTGTAAAATGGAGAAAAAAAATGGAATAGCAGCTTCATCTGTTATAAACCTGAAATACGTAAGAAAAAGAAAAAGAAAAGAAAAAAAAAATGAAAATTACCACCAATACAACTATCTCCATATAACAAAGTACCCCTTGCAAAATGAGAAAGAAAATGGGATGGCGGTGACAGCCTTGAGGTTTTCTGGTGGTAGCGGCAAGGTGAGGACTAACTATGCCTGGTGTAGATGTAGGAAGCACGCACATCATTTACTTTAAGGGTCGCCAGATGGCAGGAGCGTCGCTTATGACCCAGGTGAGGACACGCCCCCAGCCTCCAGACGCTTCACTTAGGCTCTCCGGCACCGCTCCCCGCCGCTACAGGCCTGGCCGGGCACACTCTCACGGTAGCAACTGGTAGCAAGGCACTCCACCAGCCATTCTCTTCCTAGGCTGTGTTCTGGAGGGCTTTGTGGATGTTCGACTTCTTTTTCCCTCTTGTGGTTCTTCTTCTAGTGTTACTGGGTGGAATCTCGACTTGTTTTCTCTCCTCTGGTTTTTCTATTTCTCTTTTTTTTCAGTTTTTTTTTTCCCCTAATGTATTTTATTGAATGTGGAATGTTGACTTGTTTTCCCTTCCCTGGTTTTTTGTATATCTCGTATTTATTCAGTTTTGTTCTACTATAGTTTATTTGACGTGGAATTTTGACTTCTTTTCCCTCCTCTTGTCCTTGTTTTAGTGTTATTGGGTGTGGAATCTCGACTTCTTTTTCCCTCTTCTGGTTCTTGTATATATATTTTTCTCAGTTTTATTCTAGTATATTCTATTTCGCGTGGAATCTCGACTTTTTTTTCCTTCTTCTGATCTTTGTATTCTTCTCTTCGTCCCTGCAATGGAGCTGTCTAGGCGTGGAACCTCGACCTGTATCTTCTTTTCTTTACCTTCCTTCTACTTCTTGTGTCCTGTTCCAGTGAAGTGTGTGAAACTTCGTCTTGTATCACATCTTTATTAATATGACGTGTTTTTGTCCTTCCGCGCCTCCTTCTTTGACTCCCTGTGTACCGGAGGCTGCGGGGGCGTGGAACCTTGACTTGTTTATACCAGATCTTGTGTTCTTGTCCTTATCCCCTTGTACTTTGCCCAGCCCTGCCACTGGAGGATTTCTGGGGCGTGGCTCTTCTCGTCCTTGTCTTCCTTCTTTATATCCTTATTTGTTGTCCTCTTTGTTCCTTTATCCTTTCCTCCTCAACCACTCATCATAAACCTAGTCCTTTTTCGTTCTCCTACTTGTCCTCCTCCTCGTCCTCGTCCTCCTCCTTCTCTTACAGCTGACCGTGGCTCCTCCTCGTTGCAGGGCGAGATTCCGCGAGAACCGGTCAATCTTCAACACCCCCAACCCCCGCCTGATGAACGCTTCGCTGTTTAAAGACAGTAAGTTGCTGAGCCCTGCCCGCGGGGACCGTCGAGGCTCCCGGGCCAGTGTTCGAGTCCCGTCTCGCGCAGCCTCCATCACCTCCGTCAACGCCGCCTCCCGCTCTCCTAACGGGTCACTGGCCAAAGGTTAGACTCGATCGGGGCTGTGGCCGCTCCGTTCCCACCCTGACCTTCCTTGCCTCTCCTCCCGATCCTCACTCCCTCACTCCACCACTCCGACACTCCGCCACAACCTCCTCAGTGTACGTGTGTGGGTGTGGGCTTGGTGGGTGATGGGTTCCGACACCGCCCACTCACGCCCATGTCCTCCCACGTACGCCACACTAAGAGGAGTAAAGGATAAGGATGTTAGATGTAGATAATATCCTTTAGCATCACATGAAGTCCTTCGCCTTGTTACCAGGGGAAGGACTGTACATGGATGCTAAAGTGGATGGATTCTCTCAGCGTTACATCCTTATCCTTCTCCTTCCTTCCTTCCTTCATTCCTTCATTCCTTCCTTCCTTCCTTCTCCTGTTGCGTGATGGTCTTTCCTCTGCATTATGCATTCCTGCTCTCGCCCTTACCTAGACGAAGGCGCAGCTCATCAACCATATCGAGATGAGACTCCAAACTCTTGAGAATGTGTCTCCCAGTTCACTTCTCCTCCTCCTCCTCATCTTTCTCCTCCTCTTCCTCCTCTTCCTTCCTTCATTCATGCATGTCTTGTAATATATCTCGCAGTGAAATTGGTTCTCTCTCTCTCTCTCTCTCTCTCTCTCTCTCTCTCTCTCTCTCTCTCTCTCTCTCTCTCTCTCTCTCTCTCTCTCTCTCTCTCTCTCTCTCTCTCTCTCTCTCTCTCTCTCTCTCTCTCTCTCTCTCTCTCTCTCTCTCTCTAAACACTTGAATTATGGAATGTTTTAGATACCTCCCAAAATTTTCTATCTCTCTAAAATATATGTATAGGCAAAAAAAAAAAAAAAAAAAAGAAAATAAGAAAAAGAGAGGGAAAAATAATGAAGACAGTGTTGAAATCTAACCGTTTCCACACAAGTTGTATAATATGTGGTCCCTCCTCCTCTTCCTCCTCTTCCTCTTCCTTCTCCTCCTCCTCCTCCTCCTCCTCCTCCTCCTCCACTTCCTCCTCCTTATCCATCCCTTCCATTTATATTCCATGCACCGATCCTTCTTCTCCTCCTCCTCCTCCTCCTCCTCCTCCTCCTCCTCCTCCTCGAATTCATCTCCTTTCCTCTAAATTACTCCTCCTTCTTCACCACCACCACTACCACCACCTCATCCTCTTCTTCAATTCCTCCTCCTCCTCCTCCTCCTCCTCCTCTTCTTCCTCTTCATCTTTTTCCTTCCTACTTTGACCCTCTCCTTGCCTTCCCAACTCCTCCTCCTCCTCCTCCTCCTCCTCCTCTTTCTCCTTCTGTTTATCACATTCCTCTCCTTCTCCGTATCTACCCTCCTACTCCTCCCCCTCGTTCTCCTCCTCCTTTCTCCCCTCCTGATGTCGTCGTGTGCAGTTTCCTCGCTCTCATACCAGCGCCTTCCATCCTGTGACTCCCTCTAGGGGCGCCGTGGCTCCTTCTGCAGTATATGAGCTTAGGTTAGTGTCTGTTAGTGTTCTGAAATGCCCTGCTCTCTCATCAAGACTATTTTCCATGGCCAAAGAGATGACTAGCAGGGTTCCCAAGTGTGTTCTGTGGTGTTGGTTGTGTGAATGGGTTGTTTATTGGGTATCTTAGGGGTTTAATTAGTGTTTGAGTCCAGTGTGGATTAATCTAGAGGGCAAAGAGGTTCCCAAGTGTGTTCTGTGGTGTTGGTGACGTAAATGGGTTGTTTATTGGGTATTTGAGTTCAGTGTGGGTTAATCTACAGGGTTGAGGTGTTGGTGGTGTTAGTGGTGTTGGTGGTGGTGTGGTGTTGTGGTGTAAGAGTGTTTCAGAATGCTGGGGTTTGTTTTTCATGTGTTCCTGTTGTCCATCTCGCCTCCCTCCTGCCTCCTTCCTTCCTCATTCCTGCTTTTTATTACTCTCCTTTATCCCTTTCTTTCTCTCTCTCTCTCTCTCTCTCTTCCTTCTGTGTCATTTTATCCTCTTCCTTTGTCCTCTTCCTCTTTCCTCTTCTCTCTCTCTCTCTCTCTCTCTCTCTCTCTCTCTCTCTCTCTCTCTCTCTCTCTCTCTCTCTCTCTCTCTCTTCTTGTGTTTCCTTAAGCCTCTTGTAATACTTCCTCCTCCTCCTCCTCCTACTCCTCCTCTTCCTCTTCCTCTTCCTCTTCTTCTTCTTCTTCTTCCTCCTCCTCCTCCTCCTCCTCCTCCTCCTCCTCCTCCTCCTCCTCGGCCTGTAATCTTTCCTCTCTTTCGTTTCCTCCTTCCCTCACTTCCTGTCTTACTTCACTATTACTCTCTCTTTTTGTCCCCTCTCTTTTTCCCCTCTTTTTCCTCTTTTTCTTCATTTTTGTCTTCTTTTATTACTCTTTCCTTCGCTTCTCCCCTCTTTTTCATTTTTTCCCTCTTTCCCTCGTTTTTTCTTCTTTTTTTCCTCTTTTCCCCTCGGTTCCCCTCACTTTTCAGCTTTTCTCCCTCATTTTCCTTGTTTCCTTTATTTTTCCTCTTTTTTCTTCTCGTTTCTCAATGTTTTCTCTAGTTTTTCTTTGTTTTTACTCTTTCCCCTCATTTTTCCTAATTTTCTAATATTTTCCCCTCTTTTTCCTTGTTTTCTCTTTGATTTTCACTTCCTTTCCTCTCTTGATCCATTTTCCTCTCATTTTCCATTCGTTAACCTTCTCTTTTCCTTTTCTTCCATCTTATTTCCCCTCTCTTGCTTACTTTTCCCCTCTTTTTATTCTCGTGTTCTTTCTCTTTCCTAGTTTGTTCTCCTTCCCCTTTTCGTTTTCTTTTTTTCCCTCTTGTCTTCTCTCTCTCTCTTTCATCTTGTTTCCCCTCTTTTTCCTTCTTGTTTTTCCTCTCTCTTGTTCTTTTCTCCTTTTTTTCTCGTTTTCCTTCTGCTTCGTCGTCTCCCCTCTCTTATTTTTCGTTTTTTCTCCCGTTTTCTTTCGTCTCCCCTCGTTTCCCCTTTCTCCCCTCTCATTTCCCCTTTTCTCCACTCTTTTTTCCCTCTCTTTTCCCTCTTTTCTCCTCTCTTCCCCTCTCTTCCCTCCCTCTCGTTTTCCCTCTCTTTCCTCTCTTTTTCCCCTCTCTCCCTTGGTTTCCCCTCACTTCCAAGGTATTCCCTCTCATCCTCTCGTTTCCCCTCTCTCCCCTCTCGTCTCCCCTCTCCCCACTCCTCCCCTGAGCCTAGTAAGGACACGTCTTTGGCCAAACCACTCGGGGCAGACTGCAGTGAGGGGACGCGAGGCAGGGCAGCGAGTCACATCTTGAAGCCCGCTCTCCCCTCACCCTCATCCCCTCATCTCCCCTCACCTTATCCTCTCTCTCTCACCCGCTGTGTCGCGACTCTCACCCTAACACTCACTCACTCACTCACTCACTCACTCGCTGTTTGTTTTTTTGTTTTGTTTGTGAAAGTGTGGTTTTTGTGTGTGTTTTGTGTTTTTTTGTTTGTTGTTTGTATTTGTTTGGTTTGGTTTGGTGTTTGCGTTTGTTTGGTTTGGTTTGGTGTGTTTTTCTTGTGTTTTTCTTGTGTGTGTGTGTGTGTGTGTGTGTGTGTGTGTGTGTGTGTGTGTGTGTGTGTGTGTGTGTGTGTGTGTGTTTTATTTTGTGTGTGTGTTTGAGTGATTGCATTTTAGTATTTATTATTCCACTCCCTTTTCGGTTTGTACATACATGCATACATACATACATACATACATACATACATACATACATACTCGTTTTCTTCTTTTAATTTTTGTATATTTATTCATTGATTCCTTAATTCTGTCTGTCTTTTTTTTTTTCGTCCTTGTTTTATTTCATTTTTTGTCAATCATTTCCTTGTTGTATTATCTAGTTTTATCTTTTTTTTTTTATCTTGCCTTACACACACACACACACACACACACACACACACACACACACACACACACACACACACACACACACACACAGTAAATTAAAAATCCAATTACTTATAAATTGGAAAAAAAAGAAAAAAAAAACACGCAAAAAAAAAAAAAAAATCAAACACACTAACACTCACTCACTCACCCAGCACACTAAACACTTCAACACTTCAACACTTCAACCAATCACACAGGTCTACTTAAGTCACCACCGAGCCACACCACACATACATCACCACCACCATCACAGACACACACACACACACTCACCTGTTAAAGCGCCCCTCCTGTACATAGAAAACGAAAACGGCCTTGTAGATAAATGCTATAATGAATGAAAGAGCCGATCTCGAACACCTGGCGGGCTACCGATGCTTAATGATCCAGTTCACCTGTCTGGTTCACCTCTATTTTGGTTTACCTGTCTATTAGTTGACCTGTAAGTTTTACCTGTGACTCGCGGCACGGCGGGTGGCGGGGACATGGCGGTAAGTAATTAAAAGACCCCTTAGCATGGCCATTTGGCACACCTGTCCTCACTTGTAGCTACCTGAAGGCACTCGCTGCGCCCACGGTTACCTGTCCTTGTGTGCACCTGCCTGCCGCTTCACCTGTTTACGCACGCCAGCTTCTATTTGCTAAGCACCTGCATGGTCTTAACCTCGCTCTTGTGCAGTTGTGGTCATCTGCGAGTGGACGTGCTGCTCTTGTTTATACTGTGGACTGCTTCATCTATGTGGTTCTAAGCGGGTTTTTTTTTTTTTTTTTTACATTTTGTCAGTCAGGTTTTTTTTTTTTTTTCTTGTACCTGGTGGTGCTCTCTGTATTGTTAGGTTATCAGTACATTGTTGTTAATCACTTGTTTTCTGTTTTTTTTTCAGAAGTTGTTAGAAAAGTGTTATAGGTTAATTATGAATAGAAGTTTGTTTTTGATACTTCCTAACTAGAAAACTATTCAAAAAGAAAGTTGTTGATTAAGATAAGAAAGAAAAAAAAAGAAAAGAAGGAAATACAGTTCGTTATGTGAAGAAAATAAGCAGCAGATAAATAAATAGAAAGTCAAAGGAGCAGATGAATAAATAAAATCAAGGCAGCGAAATAGCTTACTTGTGACCACGACTGTATCTGTTTCTGATTCACCTGTGGCTCACCTGTCGACCTTCACCCTTTACATGGGAGACACTGTATACTTGTACCTACCTGGACCAGTAATTAGAGACACCTACCTGTCCAAGTATGACAAAACACCTGTAATTTTGCTGCGCTTTTAATACTTACCTTTAATTAGAGTTGATGACCAAAACTTTGTCTATTTTCTATTTTTTTTTTTTTTCGTTTGTATTAATGTTTCTCTTTTTCACATTTATATCTTTGTCTTCTCATACTTTTTAACAGTTTTTTTTTCTCCTCTTTTTTCTTCTTTTCTTATTTTTGCACTTGTTTGTGAAAATTTTGATGTCATTTTAATACATTTTGATTGAGTTTTTAAAAGTTTCGTTACGTTTTCTTACATTTCACTCACTTTTATCTTTTTTTTTAAACTGTTGTTGTTCTTACGGTTTTTTTTTTCCTACCTTTTTGACAACTTTTTTTAATTACTTTTTTCCTTCCACTTTTTCCTTTGATTTTTTTTTTCTTGTATTTTACTAACACTTTTCAAAAAATTTCTTCCCTTTTTTACCTCACACATTCCTTACACATTTCCTTAACACACTTTCTACATCAATCTTTTCCTTACTATTTTCTATTTAACATTTCTTCCACGATTAAAACTTAACTCATTTACACACAAAAAAACGCACACCAATATTTGTGTTCTTTATTCCCTGAAGTAAACATCATTTCTTAAACTTTACCTTACTTGAGACTAACCTTAGAACTTACCAGTACTTTACCCATCAAAATAACTCTAACTTCCTTCATGACAATACATCTATAAACTCTATGAATATTCGCCTTTTTCTTTATTGAACACTTAAAATCAACACACAACTTAGAATTCATCAGTCAAAGTGTAATTATAAACTACAAAATCCACACTAAAAACCTTTCTTTGTATACTTAACCCCTTCAGTACTAGCACGCTTTTTACCATGAGTTTCTGGTACGATTAGACAATTTTATTTACATTATGAACTGTTTATGGAGGGCAGAAGATCAATGGCCGCAGTCTTCACTATCTTAATCCCCAACATAAGTTTCTGAAGCTACATAAAATCAATCTAATAGTAACCAGAATGAATATGGAAACGCGTCCCAGTACTGAAGGGGTTAAAATAATGTACTCTTATTCTAAACTTTATTATTACATATGCTTTATTTTTTTCATTATCTACTTAATATCATCACCTTTCATTATCTCTTATCTTTTCTTATCCCTGTTTCTCATATTCCTAACTTTATTAAGTATATTTATCTATAGTGCCTTATATTCTATCATCTCTATAGGTTAGTGTCTATCTCCCTATTGATATCTCCCTATTGTTTTAGATTTCAATACCCCTCTTTTGTAGTATATGGAACTGGAACCTCTTACTATTAGTGTTCGATCCCCTTCACTATATGACTAATGGGTTTTGATCCTATTGCAGTGGAAATGATAATGAATTGGTTCACTATTGGGATTTGATGATATAATAGTTGATGTGCAGTTTATAGGTATGTGGAATTGGTTATTTATTGACACACACACACACACACACACACACACACACACACACACACACACACACACACACACACACACACACACACACACACACACACACACACACACACACACACAGTAATGGTAGGATCTGAATATTCTTGTTGTAGGACGAATTAGATTTCCTTTGAAGCTTTGAGTCATTCACCAAACCAAACTTGTATAAACAGGAGTGGCTAGTGTGTTCCATTAGGGCTGATGGTGAGTGAGGTGACGCAGTGTTGTGTTCATTGTCTTTTTTTATACCCATCGGCTTATCCATTCATTTGTTTTCGTTATGTTTTATTTACTTTTTTTATTTATAATTTGACATGTTGTGTTGTTAGAGCGTGTGTGAGTTGGTCTGTTTTTTTTTTTTTTTTTTTTTTATGTTGTTTATAATTGTGTCTGTGTGAGGATAACTAATGGTGAAAATAGTGATAATAATAATAAGAAGGAAAAGAGAAAAAAGTAAAGTAAAAGAAGAAGAAAAGGAAGAAGATGAACAATGATAATAATAATAGCAACAACAATAACAACAATAATATATCAGACAGACAAACAGACAGACAGACAGACAGACAGACAGAGAGACAGAAACAAAGAATCACTATAATAGCTTCCTGAAAAAAAATATATAAATAAATAAATAAGAACTGTAATAAAAAGATAAAAACAAAGGATGAGGAAGAGAAGGAGGAGAAGGAGGAGGAGGAGGAGGAGGAGGAAGAAGAGGCAGCGAGGCATAAATAAAGAGACACGGAATAAGTCAGGTGGAAAAGAGAGAAAAAAAATGAGAAAAAAGTAAAAATATGATAAGGCAGTAAGTGGATGACAAAATGCAATACGTGATTCAATTTGACGGAGGGAGAAGAGGAATAAGTGAATCACAAAATTGCCATGATGTATTCACTGAAGGAAATGGAGCGGAAGAAAGAAAAAAAAGAAAGAAAAGAAAATGAGAGAAATGAAAGAAAGTTATTGTGAAATTTATACTTTTTTTTTCATTACCATTTTATTTATTTTTTCTTTATATTCTTTCCTTTCGTGATTAAATTTGTCTTTTCTTGCATTAATAAATTGTTTATCATCATTTTTGCTACTACTACTACTACTACTACTACTACTACTACTACTACTACTACTACTACTACTACTACTATTACTACTACTACTGTTCCTTTTTATCATTTCCATATCACAATTGCTACTTTATTTACACGAAAGACAAAAGAAAACGAGAGAAAGAAAACGAGTGTCTGTCACGTTGAAGTGACCAAATATAGACAACACAGATCTCAACAGACACGTGACATAAGGAGAGGTGTTGCTGCCCGAGTGTTGCCGTGGTGCTGTAGTGCTGTGATGTGGTGCATTGTGGCGCTGTGGGTGTGTAGGTGCGCTATGAAGTGTGGTAGTGCTGAGATAGAGAGTCTGCTGTGTTGGCTGTGCTGTGGACGTGACGTGATGTGATGTGATGTGCTCAGCTTGTTATGTACTGCTGCTGCTGCTAATGTTGCTGCTGCCTTGTGTGTGTGTGTGTGTGTGTGTGTGTGTGTGTGTGTGTGTGTGTGTGTGTGTGTGTGTGTGTGTGTGTGTGTGTGTGTGTGTTGCTCACCTGTACATTTTTTTTTTTTTTTCAGTTAAGTCCCAGATAGAAATAATCCTGTTTTTTTTTTTTTTATTATTGTTATTAGATCAAAATTTCGGAATTGTTAGGCAAGAATAGGAAATTAAACTCAAATTTTCATTCATTATAAACAAACTAGGTAGTCCAAACAAAACACTACACAATAGGGAAGCAAACAAACATATAAACAGACAAAAATGATAATAACTTTACTCGCTTCAAAGCAAAGGACCCCATCAACAACAAAAAAAAGTTAATAGATAGACAAATAATAATAATGATAAAAGAAATAATAATAACACACTTACATCATCAAAAACAAAATAAATAGACAAATAATAATAATGATAAAAGAAATGATATAGCAAAACAAAAACACTTCCCCAACACACTAAGGCTCGCATTCTCAAACACTTCTGCTTCACCTTCATTCATTCAAAAGGCTTTATTTAAATCTACACGAGTTTCTAAAGTGTTTTTTACGGTTCTAAAAGGCAGAGTGACAAGATTTCTACACTCTTAACTGGAGAAACACTCTTGAAAACCACGCTTTAATATATGGTGAGGGGGAATTGCGTTTTTTAAGGGTGTTTTTTACGGTTCTAAAGGCAAGAGTGACAAGATTTCTACACTCTTAACTGGAGAAACACTCTTGAAAACCCCGCTAATCATCCCTATGGCTTTGGATATTGTCATGGTGAGAGAGAATAGCATATTTTAGGGGTGTTTTTACTGTTCTAGAGGCAGAGTGTCAAGATCTCTACACTATTAACTGGAGAAACACTCTTGAAAACCCCGCTAATCATATTTGTAGCCTTGAAGAATAGTCTCAGTGAGAGAGTAAAATCTTTCTGAATACTTTAATAACCAAATGAACCCAACAGAGAAATAAATAAAACCATTTTAAAACAAAACAAAACAATAACAGTCACATCAAACCATCAATAACAACAAAAATTTCAACGTCACACTTTTGCAGATCAGCCCAAATTAAACATGATTCCCCAAACCGAAGCTCACCCCACTGGTTAACTCTGCACAGGTGAAAGAGGCAGTGGGTGGCGGTGGTGTGCTGGTAACGTGCTAGTGGTGTCAGTGGTGGTCATGGAAACGAGCTAAATAACACACACTACTCACTCACATTTCCCCTCAGTCTTCAGTCACCTGCCAAGACTCACCTCGCGTTGTCAGACTGTCACATGAGACTGAGAGAAAAAAAAACAGAAAACGAAGCAATACATTCAAGTTTCATTTAATATTTCACACCAGATTAGAAAACGAAACGAAATAATTCACTTTTGTTTCATATTTCACTTCCAATTCAAGTCCTCGCCAGGTTTAGGAGAGTTCCAGGTTAAAGAAAACGGGACTGAGAGAAAATGGGAGAAGGTGAAAGACAGTGTGCGGTTATTCATTTCGTATACCATGGCTATATACATGTTGTGATCGTGAAGTCTCTGTGTATACAAGCTTGACAGTATTGTAGGATTTTGTATACGTGTGCATGTCAGTACCACCCTCCTGAATTAAGTATACCAGAGCCACGTATCTATCCCAGCTGTGTATAGTGTCAAGTGTATCGTGTATTGTGTTAGTGTTAGTACTGTGTCTGTTAGTGTGGTGTGAGGAGAGAAGGGTTTTGGCAGTAAGTTTTTCATTGTTTTCACGTAGATGTAAAGTATAAGAGAGGAGAAATGAAGAGTTTGATGTCATGAACAGTTTTTGAAGTGTAGAAGACTCAAGGTAATAGTTTTGGTCAATGTTTACTCTAGTGTTCTTGTTTTTTTTTATTTTTTTTTAAGGTTTTAGAAGATAGAGATTTTTTTTTTTTTATATACATCCTTGTGTTGTTGTGTTAAGATGAAGTTTTAGTGTTTTTTTATCTACTTTTTGTGTTCTTTAGTAAGGAGTTTTTTGGGCAGGTGGAGAGGTGGGAAGTTAGATATGACTCTTGGGTGTGAAATGGAAAGGATCTTGTCAAATTAACGTCAGATATTTTTCTACATCAACTTCAGATTTTTCTATATCAACCTCAGATTTTTCTACATCAACTTCAGATTTTTTCTATATCGACTTCAGATTTTTCTTTATACATATGATTAAGTTGACCAGGGATTTTGAGTTAGCCTTTCAAATGAACTTACTGACTATTAAGATGTTGAGTCAGATTATCGTGGGAATTTTATGTGTCCAGTCAAATTAAGGAGAGGAGTTTAGAGATAGCCAGTCAGATTAGAGAAGGATATTTGAGTTAAAATGTCGAATTGATAGTAGGATTCTGAGTCAACAAGTCAAATTAAGGAGAGGGGTTTAAAGATAGCCAGTCAGATTAGAGAAGGATATTTGAGTTAAAATGTCGAATTGATAGTAGGATTCTGAGTCAACCAGTCAAATTAAGGAGAGGAGTTTAGAGATAGCCAGTCAGCTTAGAGAAAGATATTTGAGTTAAAAAGTTGAATTGATAGTAGGATTCTGAGTCAACCAGTCAAATTAACCGAGAAAATTTGAATTATATAGTCAAATCAATTATAGAAATTTTTGTTAACCTGTCTGACTTATGAAGGAATCTTGAGTTTAAGCCGAGCAATCAATGTCGCTCAAAAACAAACAATAACTTCAAAGCAAGAATCATTAGAAAAAAAAAATCTTAAACCTGAATTTTTATATCAGAGAAGAAACAAAAGACAAAAAAAAAGCTTAATTATTCCTACCTCAAAAAAAAAAAAAAACTGAAAGAACTAAAGAAAAACAAAAGAATGAACTAATACAGCTACAATTTTGAACGTATCTTGATCTTAATCTTTGGCAGCAGTTCAAAGAGGCAAGAACAGACCCAGAGTTAGCAAAAGTTAGGATAGGTTAGGTTAGGTTAGGTTAAATTAGGTTGGGTTAGGTTAGGTTAGGTTAGGTTAGGTTAGGTAAGGTTAGTCTGTGGTTGTTAGTATGGTTGTAAATGTGGTGGCCATGAGTGTGGTGTGACTGGCTCTCCGTGTTGTGGTTCATGGTTGTTGAGTGGTTAGTTAGAGGTTGTTAGAGTCGTAAAGATGTCATTAGTTGTTGTTAAGTGTGTAGTTAGAGAAAAATGCATTGTTAGAGCAGTTAGAGAAGAAGAAATGAGTTACATGATTATTATTACCATGTTAGATATATGTTGTTAATAATTGTGTTAATGTTACTATTTGGTTATTAAATGCTAGAATTGTTACAGTTTAAGTTAGAAGGACTTAGATGATTTGTAATGCCAAGTTAGATGTTAGACATTGTACAAATATCAGTGTTTGGTTTTTAAATGCTAGGATTGTTAGAAATTTTAAGTTAGAAGGACTGAGATGATTTGTAGTGCCAAGTTAGATGTTAGAAATTGTACAAATATTTATGTTTCGTTATTAAATACTAGGATTGTTAGAGAATGATATTTGAGTTGAAAAGTCGAATTGATAGTAGGATTCTGAATCAAACAGTTAAATTAACAAGAAAATTTGAGTTATATAGTCAAATTAATGATAGAAATTTGTGTTAACCTGTCAGATTTATGAAGGAATCTTGAGTTTAAGCCAAGCAATCAATGAGTTAAATTAATTGTAATGCCAAGTTAGATGTTAGAAATTTTACAGAGATCAGTGTTTGGTTTTTAAGACGTAATAGTAATAGGACTTACAAAGCAAATGTTACACACGAGATTTAGTACCAAATTAAAAGTTCCAATTGATTTTTGTTGGTTTTTATTTACGTATTAGTTATTTTCGATCATGATTATTAGTCTTAGTGAGAAATTGACACGCTAGGAACAGAGAGATTTGAAAATATAGTTTAAGAAAAGTGAAAGTTACGTATATAACTTAGGAAAAACGAAAGTTAAGAATATGGGTTAGGAAATGTGAAAATTAAGAAAGTTAAGAATATAAGTTATGAAAAGTGAAGGTTAGAAATATAGGTTAAGAAAATTAGGTTAGGAAAATGAAAGTTAGTTAAAGAAAAGGTCAAGAATACAGGATAGAAAAATGTAGGTGTATCATTTCACCACCAAATTAGGCATTGCACAGCAGCCACAAGTGATTAGAGCAGCTGTGAAGAAAAGCAGGAGTAGGTTGAGAAGTAAATGTTTGACTGTCACTTGTTAATGGAAAAAAAAAAAGCCAGGAATCAGATTTGTGTTTAATTAATGAATGCAGTGAAAGAAAGTACAGAAGTGGTTATCGTTTAGTCACTGAATTCGTAGACACTGATAGAGTAGCTAATGACAAGTTCTTAACCCTTTCAATACTGGGACACATTTTTACCTTGGGATTTGTGTACGATTAGACCATTTTATTGACATTAAGAAGGGTCTATGGAGGTCAGAAGATTAATGGCCACAGTTTTCACTATTTTAACCTTACACAAGTTTCTGAAGCTGTATAAAATCATGGAAACACGTCATTGTACTGAAGGGGTTAAGGAAGGAAGGGACGAAAATAGATCTGTGTGTAGTGAAAGAAAGTCAGAAAGGGGTTATCAAAGAGTCATTTGATATTTTTTTAGGATAATACAGTAGTTAATGACAATGAAGAAGTTTTTAAAAGGAAGGAAGTGAAAAAAAATAAACTCGTATATGAAATAGGTAGAAAATAGATTTGTATGGGATGAAAGAAAGCCAAGAAGTATATAGTATTTTAACTTTGTAGACGATAATAGAATAGTTAATGACAATAGGGGTAAGTTTTTAAGGAAGGAAGGATAGAGAATAAACAAGTAATGAATGAAATGGATAGAAAATAGATTTGTATGGGATGAAAGCAAGCCAAGAAGCATTTGTCATAGTCACGTAATTCTGTAGACACTGGTGCAACAAAGACAGTGAGGACAGTACCTAGAGTGAGTACCAGGCGCAATAGAGCGTTGGAATGCATTTAGAGCCAAAGTAGACACGTATTAGCATGGAGCTCTGAATACCTCGTTAGTCAGGCCGGCTAGTTCACAGGCCCTCAGTAGTTATTAGAGAGACCTTGAGTAGTTAGCATGTTAGAGAGACACCCATTAGTTATAGTTAGTCTTTTTCATACCAGAGTGGATAATGGTTCTTTTGTCCACCTATTTTTGTACTCTCGAGGATTGGAGAGATAAGTGGAGAGTTACTTTTTGTATGTTAGTTGTAATGAGCTCTAGATGTGGATGTTATGTGGATGTTTTTCTTAAGTTAGGTTTTTGTACTCCCCTGGATGGATAGATAAGTGAACAGTCTCTTTTTTGTACGTTAGTTATAATGAAGAGTAGTTAATGTGGATAAAATGTGGATATATATTTTTCACAGGCTAGATGGAAGCAGTCACTGGAACGTGTTGAATACTTCGCTAGCATGAAGTGAATTGCTAGGAATCTATCGAGATTTTAGCAGTGTAGTTGAAATGAATAGTGTTTAGCATGAATGGAGGCAATGAGCTAGTAAACATGTCAAATTAAAGCATTTGACACACTTACAACGCTAAGCTGAGTCATAAACAGTAGGCATTTTAATACATCAAGTAGAAGAAATAGGGATTTTAATACATCAAGTAGAGGAAACATAAACATTAGGCATTTTAATACATCAAATACAATTAACCTAAACATTAGACATTTTAGTAGATCAAATAAAGGAAACATAAACAGGCATTTTAATACATCAAGTAGAATAAACATAAACGTATATCCATTTTTAATAGATCAAGTAGAGTAAAAAATCATAACTTTAGACATTTTAATACATCAAGTTGAGTAAAGTTGAGTTCTTACAGTACAAGTATCTTAAAGCCTGATGGATGCAGTTAGTGAGAACATTCTTACTCTTTATTCACGCATGGATTGCCAGGAGTGAGGCCTTGGTGGTTCAGGGATACTTTAGGCATTTCAGTTTATTTCGGTAGCATTGAAAGACAACACTAGTGACTTTTGGAAGAGCTGGATGAAAATTAGAAGAAATAGTGCAATCTTTCAGTAGACAAAGATGAATAACTAGAATGGAGAGAACGGAATTCAATAGAAACAGAATGCTAGTTAGAATAAATATTAGTTAACAATGATAGTTTTAAAGCTGCATAGAGACATTCAGATAGATAACCCTTTATTTATTAACAAACTGGAATTATTATTTTTTTTTGTATTTTGTTAGTTTTATTTCTAAGTTAATTTAGTTTTGTATTTATTTTCAAAGTTAGCGGAGGTTTTCAAATACATAGTAGGTAAGCAACGTGTTTAGTTCATACCCAGCTAGAATGAACAATATATTCTTTTTCTTTTTAAGTTAGTGGATATTCTTTTCATGCTCGAAAAAGATGAACTAAGAAACATCAACAGTAATGACGATAAGTAATTTTTTTCAAGTTAGTGCAGGTTTCCGAGATAGCAAGCAAGCAGCATACCAAATTCACACCTAGCAAGAATTAACACTATTTTCTTTTCTGCTTCAAGTTAGTCGATGTTTTTTTTAATGTTCAACAAATATGAACTAATAGACATCAACAGTAATGACCGCCTTGTCTTTATAAGTAGTCCAGAGGTAGTAGTAATCTCAGGTAGAAGAAACCAAATCGAATCATTACTATTTTATTTATTTTTTTCTAAGTGAATAGATACTTTGAAATAGCTAATAGACATGCGATAGTAATGAACGATAGCATTTACTACCTTATAAAGTCAGATTAGTGGACATTTCTTCCTTATTCATCAAGTTAGTGGGTCTTTTCAAATAGTCAACATTAACAGACATTGCTGCTATATTTCATGAAGTTAGCGAGCATCAGTAAACATCAGCAAGCATGGAGCAGTGAGCCTTGATGAGAACTACTACAAATCCATCTCAAGTTAGAATCAATCCTACATTTTTTTTTCTTAGTGGACATTTTTCAAGTAATTAACAAGCATGCAACAGGAAACTCTGACAGAACTTACTACTAGGTTTATGAGCAGCTAGAATTGGTCGTAGTTTTTTTTTAGTTTTTTTCTAAGTGAACATTTCTGAATAGCAAAATAAAAGCATGAAAATAGGAAAGGAAAACAACAAGAAGATTTGACTACTTTATTTTGCTAAGTTAGTGAATACAACTCTCTTATTTACGAAGCTAGATAACATTTTCAACTAGACAGGCATGAGATAGTAAAATAATAGCAGGGAATTTACTAGTACCTCAATACCAAGATAGCAACATGATTTACTAGTACCTTATTTTGCCAAACGAGATAGTGAACACAACTCTCTTAATTATCAAACTAGACCACATTTTCAGCTAGCCAGGCATGAGGTAGCAGAGTTTATCTTTAGCAAACAGTAAAATAATAATAGCAATTTACTAGTACCCTATTTTAACAAGCTAGTCAATACAAAATCTCTTAATTACCAAACTAGATCACATTTTCAACTAGCTAGGCATGAGTTAGCACAGTTTACGTGAGTCTACCTTTAGCAAAGCACATCAGGCAGGGCTATAGGGGCCGAGGACTGACTAAGTAAGGTATAGTTGACGTTTCAGGAAGGCGAGGGAGTGCGCTTTCCACTGCCTCCGCCACGGGCTCCACCCACGGCCACACAGCCCCGGGAGGACACAAGACACCAAGTCCAGTCAGGGAGAACAAGAAGGCAGAGACAACCGTGGCTATCGAGACAGTGGACTAAGCCGAGAGAGTCTTCTAGAGGTGGTGTGGCCCGCGTCGTCCGCCGAGTCTCCATCCAGATCCTGCTCTCTCCGTGTGTGGGGTCTGTGGTCTCCTCCCCCGAGTGTCTGGCTGGCTGCGGCTGCCCAGGGGTTCCTTCTGTTGGTCTGAGTTTGTTGTGGTTTCTTATGGTTATGTGAAGTGTGGGTTAGATGTTTGTGTTGTTTGGGTTTTGTGGTTACAGTGAAGTGTTTCTGAGATAAATCCTACTTCTACTTTTACTACTACTACTACTGCTACTACTACTGTTGATAACCACATTACCAGCACCACATGAAAGAATAACAAACACAACGAGAATGTAACTTGTATACAATAATTAGCAACACATCGAAGAAATACACACACACACACACACACACACACACACACACACACAAAAAAAAAAACAGAAAACGTAAAATAAAGTAGAGTAAAAACGAAGCTCAAATTAGAAAGGAAAGTGTGACGTCATTCTGTTTATCAATTTGTCTGTCTGTCTGTCTGTCTGTCTGTTTTGGTGTCCTCGGAGTCCTTAGCGTAGGATTAGCCAAGTGTGCTGCAGGAATGAGATGAGGCGAGGTCACACCAGGTCACATCAAGGTCACATCAAGGTCAAGAAAGGTCATATGGGTGAAGGGCAAGTACTATGTGACCTGAATTGTAAGGGATAGTAAGAGGGTCACACTTCAGGGTCACACTTCAGGGTCACACTTGAGAGGTCACACTTGAGAGGTCACACTTGAGGGTCATACTTGTGGGTCACACTTAAAGAGGTCACACTTGAGGGTCACACTTGAGGAATCACACTTGAGGGTCACACTTTAGTCACACTTGAAGGTCATACTTAAGGGTCGTATTTGAGGGTCACACTTAAAGATCACACTTGAGAGTCACACTTGTAGATCACACGAAGGTCATTCTTAAGGGTTATATTTGAGGGTCACACTTATAGGTCACACTTGAAGGTCGTACTTGAGGGCCACACTTAAAGGTCACACTTATAGGTCATACTTGGGGTTGTTATATTTGAGGGTCACACTTAAAGGTCACACTTATAGGTCATACTTGAAGGTCGTACTTGAGGGTCACACTTAAAGGTCACACTTATAGGTTACACTTGAGGGGTCACACTTAGAAATGCACAAAGTAGAGGTAATTTTCTAATCTGTTTAATTTTCCATCTATGCAAAAGCGTTTTTATTTATTTTTTAACTTGTGAAGGCGATGAAGTAGCGGGAACTCACCACAGCGGGAAGCGTTCAGTGAAGTTAACGTAGGAATTAAGTAGAGTGAAGTTAGGTTACAAGTGAAGTTAGTACAGTGAAGCTACTAGTTTTAAACCCGTTCAGTACTTGTTCTTCGCCCCTTACCTATCCCCCCCCCTAAAAGCCAGACAGCCACCTCACACCTCACAAGGCCACTCCCTACACTCCTCCCTCTCCACCCCTTGCCCTCCATCCCCCTTCCTTCCCCTCCCTCCCCTCGCCTCCCTCATCTCAGAACTCAGTGTTATCTATTAATGAGTCTGTCGCACAAAACACTTCGAAGCTCAGAGTGAAGCAAATGATTCACTCCAGAGGTTCGAATCTCTCTCGTGTGAACTTGGAACTCGGAAAGCAAACTCGCCTCTTAAGGAAGCGATCCCTTTTGGCGCCACTTCTGAAAAAAAAAGAAAAGGTGAACGAAAAAAAAAAACGGAAACATAACCGAACCACACAAATCCTTGGAAACGAAACTGCTTCATTGGAATACAAAAACAGTTTCGCGATCGGACGAAGCAGTGAAGCAATAGAACCTGAAACAAATAGAACCCCACAAAACACACCATTCGATCTAAAAAAAAAAAATGCATCTTAAACTGCTTCGAATCACTTATTGAACGGAACACCCAAAATATGTGATCCAATCCTGTATAGTGCAGTGGAAGGGGGATTGACCGCCCCGGGAGAGTATCATAGCTTGCTTCACCAGTAGGACAAAGAATTCAGCTCTACGTTTTTTGTATATCCGAGGCAGAATGTCACCCGAGGCTATTTCTGAAGCAGCAAAAGGTTCACGAGTAATGTTTCGACTCGGTATAGAAAAAAAGAAGATTCAGTAGTCGATATTTTGAAGACTCACTCCCTTTTTAGGTCATATTATTTGTTGGGAGTGTGCCGTTAAGTGAGAGGACGTACATAGAACTATTACCAAAGAACTTAAAGCAGAACATTTATACTCTGGAAAAGAAAAAAAAAAAAGTAGCACTAGAAACAAGGAAAATACATAAAAAAATGGTTTCTACTTATACATAACTTATACATAAAAACATTTAACGCATATGCTGTAGTGGACAATTCCTGTAGCGTTTACTTAAGTAGTGGATATCGCTGTAGCCAGACCTTTAGAACTTTTAACAGCAATAGACAGAGGACTAATGAACGGCGCAACTCACAACCTCCTTAATACGAACCGGAAGTAGAATAGTGAACAAACCAAACCTCTTGCCTCGACACGGTTCACTTTTGGGTATTCGAAGCAGATGCGATAGTGAATGAAGCTTTGTGTGTGTGTGTGTGTGTGTGTGTGTGTGTGTGTGTGTAGAAAGTTTTTTTTTTTCATGACCAAAGAAATTATTAGATATATGTTAGTGATGATTGAAAAATAGTAAAAAAAAAACGAGATTAGTTCACGAGAGAGAGAGAGAGAGAGAGAGAGAGAGAGAGAGAGAGAGAGAGAGAGAGAGAGAGAGAGAGAGAGAATGAAAAATAATGACAGATGGAAGCTGAAAACAATAAAACAAGGATATAAAACGAAGCGAATAGGAAGAAAGTGAGAAATACAAACGAAAAATGGAAGAAAAAAACAAGCAAATGGAGAGAGAAAAGTAGAAAAGAAGAACATCAAGGAGGAAAAGAGAAAGTAAGTGGTTCATTTTGTGCGAGGCTTCAGAGGTTCACGGAAATGCTTCGGAACACATGAAACTTTTCGCCAGCGTTACAAATTTGTAGTCGAGAAACAACAACAACAACAACAACAACAACAACAATAATGATAAGATAGTCAGGCGTGATCGTTTTTTCAGATCACGAACAACACAACAGTCTTTCTCCGTTGATTCCCTTAGTGTTTCGCTCGCCTAGTGTTTCAGAGTCCCTTATGAGTCTCGCTGTTTTGATGTTTCGAAACACACATAAGCAACAAAAACACGTGAGTCATTTTCTACTAGTGTTACTCTAAGTGTGTGCAGAGTCTTAAAGTATTAGTTTTCTCAGATTTTCCTTTTCTTCTTTTTCTTTTCTTTGACTTTTTCATTCTTTCGTCTTCGTTGTTCGTTTCTCTTTTAATTCTACTTTTTCTTTCTGCCAGTTTTCATGTTGTAGTCTGTAGCTTTTTTCAAATTTTCTTTTTCCTCTTTTTTCTCTTTTTCTTTGTCTTTTTCATTCTTTCGTCTTCGTTGTATATTTCTCCTATAACTCTTCCTCTCTCTTTCTTTCCTTTCCTATTTTTTCTTTCACTTTTTTCATTCCTCTGCTTTCTTTCCTTCATATTTTTTTCTTTTTATCTTTTAATGGCTCGTAAACATCACAATATTCCATTCAAATCTCAAACTTATTTAAAAAAAAAAAAAAAAGAAACTCAACAAACCACACAAGCCCTTCCTTCTTTACAAAGCAAAACACCAAACACACCACAACACCAACACCAACACCAACAACAACACCACCAACAACAACAACAACAAGCACTATCATCTCCAACGCCTTAAACTGATAAAAATGATAAATGCAGAAGAAGATTGCCTTGCCCTAACTCTACTCTGATGGTACAACTAACTCTCGAACGCCCCCTTGCCCCTCATTGCCCCAGCCCCACGCCACCCCGCCCCAGCCACCATCATCAACCATCCCCTCGTCCCCGCCACCCTTCGCCCCGCCCCCCGTCAGCCACCCTATGTATAAACTGCCTTCAGACAACACACCCTTTGTAAGCGTAACACCTTCTTACTTCAGTGTTGTAGAGATTATAGCTCTTGTGTGTGTGTGTGTGTGTGTGTGTGTGTGTGTGTGTGTGTGTGTGTACTAACGCTCAACATGACGTAATCTATATTCTTTATTCTTCTCTGTTAGCTATTGTTATCTCTTTACTCTCTCTCTCTCTCTCTCTCTCTCTCTCTCTCTCTCTCTCTCTCTCTCTCTCTCTCTCTCTCTCTCTCTCTCTCATTTTTTTTTCTCCCTTTCATCCTTTCTTAGTTTTTTTTTTTTCTTGCAAATAAATATACAATTGATAACTACCTATCTTTTTCTTTATTTCCCTCTTCCTCCTCCTCCTCCTCCTCCTCCTCCTCCTCCTCCTCCTCCTCCTCCTCCTCCTCCTCCTCCTCCTCCTGTATGTTTTCATCTTCTCCCAGGAAAATGAAAATAATAATAGTAATAATAATAGTTCCATCATTAGCCAAGTAGATTTTTTCCTCCAATTCACTCAAGTCACAATTTTTTTCCTCGGTATCCTATGAGAGAAAAAAATGAATAAAAATAATAATAAAAAAAAATAGCAGGACAAGCAAGCAATTCCCACCTCTATTACACTAGTCGTTAAGGTTCGCACTGCTGCAAAATGTTATCAAGGTTCAATTTTTAACCCTTTTACGCTCCTATCATATATATTATTATTTTTTTCCAAGTTCCATCTTAGGATTCCATAATAACAGTAGTGGTAGAAATACTAATGAATAATGATAATAATAGTAATATCTTACCTAATATCATATACATACTTGCATATATATATATAGACTGTAAACTTTATATATATACATAGCTTCTATACGTGTACGCATCAAAGATATGTTAGAAAGGGAAGTTTTTTGGGGAGTTTTCAGATAATATATATAAAAAAAAGTTGTAATGTTTTCATATATAAAAAATATTTCACCTATTTTTTTTTTTTTTTCTTAGCTGGGGTTTCACAATCATTTTTTTCCTCTTTGCTGACATTTCCAAGAGGGTTCGGGGATTTGAATCGAGTTATTTTTCGAGATACTAGCGAGTACTACTGATTACTCTAGTGTGTGTGGTGGAGATACGATGTTCATGATCCCTTGTGTCTCATTGTACATGCGAAATATCACCGTTTTTAGGGTATACGGTCTTATATTGTGGTGGCTTCAATTAATTTCCCATTTTTCTGTGTATGTGTGTGTGTGTGTGTGTGTGTGTGTGTGTGTGTGTGTGTGTGTGTGTGTGTGTGTGTGTGGCCGGCAGTTCCACGCTAGTCTCCCCTCCGCTGAGCCATTGTGAAAAGAAAACGTATCGAGGGGGCAGCGCTGAGACGGGCAACTATGATAAAACTTTTTCCATTTTTAACATGTTTCCTGTTGTTGTTTTGGAAGTTTTTGGGCCAGAGTGACTTTTTAATAACTGTGATTGTTTTGATTGTTTTTCCTTTTGTTGTTGTTGTCTGTTATTGATCTTTTTGTTGTCTTTGTTCTGTGTGTTGTGGTGTTCTTGTTATTTTGCTGACGTGTTTGTGTGGAGGAGGAGGAGGAGGAAGAGAAGAAGAAGGAGAGGGAGGAACAGGAGGAGAGAAAGGAAATAACTAATGAAAAGGAGGAGGAAAAGTTATGAAAAATACCCGTCAACCTTGAGCGTGTTCTCTTTATATTTCGTCTTTTTTTTCATAATTCAGTTCTGGAAAAATGGAAAGAAATGAAAGAAATAGAAACAAAACCAAGAAAAAAGAATAAGTGCGAAATAAACGGATGAAAATGAAAAGCTTACGAGAAAAAGAGAAATAAATGAAAAGTGAGATTATTTACGTTTCCACAACAATGTATTCTGTATTTACCATTCGTTTCCTTTTCTTTTATTTTTATTTCTTTTTTTTTTTCTTAATATCCTTGGCCACTGTTGTCATTGCTGTCTACTCTACACCTGTCTTTCACTCTCGCCCCCTTGCTCCGCCATTCACAAAACCGGGGAAGTTTTATGAATGCGGGTGTCGGAAAGGAGGCAACCCACACGTCACGAAACACAGCATTACCACCACCCGTTTTCTGTTCACCTCCACCGTCTTCTTTTCGCATTATACGTCATTCTTTTTCCCGTTTTCCTTGATTTTCTAAGGAGTAACAACCTTGACTCTCATTTTCTATAGTAAGTGAGCTAGTTTTCTATATCCATCCATGTTTATTTTACCTGTAACTTAGCTATTTTTACCTGTATTTGAACCTATGACTTATTAATTAACCTACCTGTGTTTTTACCTTATGTGGGGGAAAGGGGTAGAGCTCAGGTGTGTGTCTACCTGGCAGAACTTAATTTGAACCCCCTGGGAGCAATGTCCACTCACCTGACGAAGTAGATGAAGGAGGAGAGGTGAGATAAGTTAAGTTCTCCCAGGTTGCAGTGATAAGGAGGGGAACACTGACGCCACCGGGGGAAGAGGTTGCGTGTGTATTCCCCTGTGTTAATGACGTGGGAAAGTGACAGATTGAAATATTAATGCGTCTGAGATTGTTGACCTTAAGAGTGACATTGGACTGTTGATTAGTAAAGTTTTTTAAGTGAAGTTAACTAAAAGAGCAATAGTTTTGTTTTATGTAAGAGTGAAAGACTGGCCAAGGGCAACGTAAAATATAAAAAAGAAAAAAAAAAATTGGGCCCACTCACTCGCCAGTCCCCGTACATGAGATTGCTGACCTTAAGAGCGACACTGAACTGTTGATTAAAGTTTTTGTGAGGTTAACTGAAAGAGCGATAGTTTTTTTTTTTTTCCTTTAAATGTAAGGGAAAGACTGGCAAAGGGCAACAAAAAAATGATAAATAAAGGAGCCCACTCACTCACCAGTCCCCATACAGTGCAGAAATAGTTAGCCAAGAGACAGGGATAGATGTGTTGAAACCTCCTCCCTATTAAATAAAGTCAAGTTATAGGAAGGTTGAAATACAAACACAGGCAGGGAGTTCCAGAGTTTACCAGATCGTTGTTGTTATTGTTATCTTTTTCCAAGTGAGGTTTTGTGGTGGAGACTTAATTCACACGTTTGCAGTTTACTTAAAGAGATTCACAATGCCGAGTTGACTTTGGTTTAATTCTTAGTGAAGTTTGGATATTAAATTTTTTTGAGTATTGAGTTACGGAATAAAAACGAAAGTTAAATTATTGAAGTTTGTGAGTTTATCTAAAGTTGTGAATTGTGAGGGAAGTTTACGATAGAAAAACTGAAGATATTGGTGGGAGAATAAGAGAACAAGTATTAAGGAAGTTTTAGATGGAAATAAAGGAATATAAAGTTACCGATTAAGAAAGATAACTTAAAATCAGCCAAGTTTCTAGACTCTCCTGAAGTTTAGAGTGAAATCAGAGACGTGTGAAGTTGCGGAGAAGAGAATTTGAAGTTAGAATTAGTGAAGTTAGTGAATTGTGCTTTACTTAGTGTTCGGGTGAGTGTAGGACTGGAAAGGGTATTAGATTTTAAGTTAGAGGAAAGAAGTTAAGTTTGCAGAGTTTAGTGTTAAGTTTAAGAAGAATAACAGGGGAAGTTTTGACGAGGGTGGTGTTGAGATAGCGAGGCGAGAGTGTGAAGTTTTTGGGAGTGTATTGAAGTTAGGCAAGAAAAAGGAAAGTGGATGAACTTGAGCAGAGAAAATGTAGTAATGATAATGAAATAGAAGGAAGAGTTAGAAGAGATTGTGATGATGGTGAAATAGAATAAAAAAAAGTTAGTTAGAGAAGATTACAATGATAGATGTTATTGAAAAAGATGAAGAGTTAATTAGGAAAGCATGAAAATGTGAATAACTTTGATTGAAAAAAAAAGAAAAGAAAAATAGTAAAAATGAAAGATGAGGAAAAAAAGAAAAAGAAAGAAAGAGAGAGATAAGAGAGAATAAAGTTAGATTACTCAGTTATTTAGAAGGAAAAATATATAGAAAAAGAAAAAAGGAACACATTGAATAGAAAAAGAAAATAAATGAAAAAAAAACTTAAAGAAGAAAATAAATGCAAAATAAAAAAAAAAAAATAACAATAAAAAAACAAGTCACTCCACATAAACAAGCAAGATCAAGGTCAAGAAAGGTCAAACTAGAGCTGAACTGTACAGAACGTGTTTCAAACCTGTTCTCTTATCCCCATCCCCCACATCTCCCGGCCCCTTAACCTCTCCTTTTTGTTGTTGGTATTGTTCATCCGAGTTACCTCATGTCCATCATAACCAGGAGGCTCCTTTCTTTGTTATTGGTGTTGTTGTTGGTGATGACAATGTGTGTATGGATAGATTGACAGGAAGGAAAATGAAGAAGAAAAAAAAATAGGTAGGATTATAGAATGTGAAAAATGAAAAGAAATGAAGTGTTAAGAAAAGTAAAAAAATAATGAAAACAATGGACTGATGGAAAAAAAAAAAAAAGGAAGAAGCAACTACGAAATATTAAAAGATAAAACTAAAAATTGAAGAAAAAATGAAAGAAAACCGCTCTAGTTTGATGGGTACCTCCTCCAGAAAAGACTAACACACCATTTGCTTATCTTTTTCCCAATTTATTTCTCTGTGTCTCGTCCTTGCGTTCAGAAAGAGAGCTAACAATCCTTCCCATGTACAAAGGATGCACACACCACACGGAACACACCAACACACCAACACAACAACACCAAACCAAGTACTGAATAAACACAAGACAAATAACACATAAAGGGTTAGAAAAAACACTCTTACCAATCAATTATTTAAGGAAGTTGTTCCCTTGACTGTTCACGGCGGCGGCGGTGGTGGTGGTGGTGCGTGTGTGTGTGTGTGTGTGTGTAAGTGTGTCTGTGTGTCTGTGTGTCTCCATGGCCGCCACCCCCCTCGCCAGCTGCACTTAAACTACCAATCTACTTTATTTTACACTACACAAGCCAGCTTCTTTTTTGGAGTAAGCCTCATAAGACACTCCTATTACCTAACAATCAATAATAATGTTAATGATACTATTAATACTACTACTATTAATAATAATGATAATAATAATAATAATAATAAAAAAAAGTTACACCCATTTCGTTTGCCTTTCATTTCCCGTGTGTTGAGAGAGAGAGAGAGAGAGAGAGAGAGAGAGAGAGAGTTTATCCTTTTTTCCTATCCCTTACTTTTTCTCTTTTTTTCTCTCTCTCTCTCTCTCTCTTCCCTTTCTTATCTTTTCCCCTTATCACTCAATCTTTTTTTCCTTCCTTCCCTTTCTCTCTCTTTTCTCTTCTATCTCCTTTCTTCTCTTTTCCTTCACTTTTCTCAATCATTTAGAGAGAGAGAGAGAGAGAGAGATTTCATAACATTCGAGACTAGATCCGAAGCACTCTCTCTCTCTCTCTCTCTCTCTCTCAGTGCATGATAAAGAGATAAGGATGATAATTGCTGAGATATTGGTGATAAAAAAGACTCTATGATCTGGTGGTGGTGGTGATGGTGGTGGTGGTGGTGGTAATGATGATGATGGAAGAGGAAAACAAGGAGGAAAGAAGAGAAATGAGATATGAAAACAAGGTGATGATGATGATGATGATGATGATGATGATGATAAGAGAAAAACAAGAAGAGGAAGGAGAAAAGAGAGAAAAAAAAAGCAAAACACGAAAAACAAAAACAAAAAGAAAAAAATCAAATAACAACGAAAATAGCTAAACACACACACACACACACACACACACACACACACACACACACACTTCCTTCAACAGCTCACCAAGTCATCAAATCATTAGCCAGACATCACCAGCAACACCACGGGACCTTGACAGCAGCACTCAGCACCCCCCCTGCAGTCAGCACCAAGAGGAAACCATGGGAGAAGAGGAAATAGTTAAAGAGAGAGAGAGAGAGAGAGAGAGAGAGAGAGAGAGAGGTGGGAGGTGAGTTACAGCTGCCAATTTTTGTTTTTGTTCACCTTTCTGATGTCCTTGTTAAGTTTGTGTGGTTATTGTGAAGTGTGTGCGTGTGTGTGCGTGTGTGTGGGTGTGTGAGTGCGCTAGGGAGTGTGAGGAGTGTGTGGAGTGCGTGAATGTCCTCCCGTGGTTTGTATTTTACTGGATATTAATTTGAAAGTATAAAACGGAATGGAAACTCAGGAAGGTGCAAAGGAGATACCAGTTAGTCTATTCCCCAAAAAAAAACCATTAAAATAACAACAAATACCCATACACTACACAAAAATAACACATAAAACCACAAAATGTAACAAAAACACACAATAAAAACACTTTACACTCCCGAAAACACTGAAAAATACGTAAAAATAAGAAAATATATATAAACTCAACTAACTGACACCTCAACTGGGCATCCCACAAGGCAGGTTCACATCACAGGTAACAGGTTAGTATTCACTGGAGCACGGGAGGGGGTAGACGTGCGCCCCGTTGCTCCGTACCCGTGGATTACTACCTACACGAAAACGAAGGAAGTGGGAGATGAAAAAGAGACGATAAATAGAGACACAAACCAGGTGTGTAGTGAAACAGGTGTATAAGTGCCTGGCAGGTGTAGGAGGCGGTGTGGACAGGTGTGGCGGTGGTAGTGGTGGTGGTGGTGGTAGTGGTCAGGTGTGTATGGAAGTTAATTAATGGTTTTCTGTCCAGGTGAAATTGTTAATGAATGTGGAAGCAGACGAAGGAATAAGTGATGAAGAGAAGGAATAAGAGAAGGAATGAAAGAATAAGAGAATAAGTAAAGGAACAAGAGGAGTGTGTGATGATTTGTGATGAAGAAATGAGGAAGTGAGATTAAAGAGACAGAAAGAGAGAGAGAGAGAGAAAAGGAAGATAGAAATTATAACAGGAATTAATTGAAGGAGGAAATAATGATAATAATATGACAGACAAGAGACGTTAAAGAAAATGATGAAGGAAAATGGTGAATAGAGAGAATGAATAAAGTAGATAGAGAAAAGAAATGAAGAAACGAAACTCAAAAGAAAAAAAAAAAATGAGGAGGCAGAAAATAAATTGAAATATTGAATGGGGAAGAAAAACAAATAGATAAATAAACAAAATAAATAAATATTACAAAAATAAAACCTTGAAAATAAGAAAAAAAATATCAAGAAAATAAGAATAAATAAGAATAAAAATAAAAGGAAGGAATAAAATAGAAAATGAATAAATGAATGGATAAGCAAACAAACAAACAAACAAAAATTAAGTAAACAAGTCGATAAGTAAACTAGATAAGTGAATAAAAGCAGAAAATATCGTGACCTTTGCATTCTTGACTTGTGAGAGGAGCGTGACGTCACATCCGGCAAGGCACCAGTCACGTGACGCTACAGTGTGACCCCGCTTGACCTTACCTGTACCTGTCCTGTACGTGTGCCAAATGAGTGACCTGACCTAACCTAACAATAATAAAAGCAATAATGATAATAATAATAATAATAATGATAATAATAATGATGATGGTAACTGAAATCAGAATAGAATGAGGAAGAAGGAAGTAATGTGATAAAGGAAGAAGAAGGAAGTAGTGAATAATGTAATAGAAATAAAGAAGGGAAAAGGAGAAAATGTGAAATGAATGAGAAATGAGAAAAATAGAAAGAGAAGAGGAAGAATAGAAGTAGATAGTGTATAAGATAATAGAAATAAGAGAAGAAAAGGAGGAAATATATATAAAAAACAGAAAAGAATGGTGAGAGAAATAGAAGCGAGGTAATTGGAAAGGGGAATAAGAAAGAAGAGAAACAAGGAAGAGAAGGGAAGAATAATAGCAAAACAGTAATAATAATGGTAGTGATCGTTATGAAATGAGATAAAAAAAAAAATGAAATAGAAAAGGAGAAAAAGAAAAGATAAAAAGAGAAAGATGTTTGGCAAATACAACAAAAGAAGGAAGAAAAGAAGACGAGAATAAGAAAACAATAAAAACAATACAGAAAAAAAAAACACTCAAACAAAAATAAACTCAAAAGCAAACAAACTAACACAATCAAGGTCACACACACACACACACACACACACACACACACACACGAGGTCACGGGATGCAGTCAGGTCACAGTCAGGCATGAAACACGGCATGACGCGCACTACTGAGGCCACCAGCGGGTCACCAAGACATGCAGAAGGAGGAGGAGGAGGAGGAGGAGGAGGAAGAAGAGGAGGAGGAGGAGGAGGAGGAGGAGAATTTAGCCTTGCCACCTCCACCACCTCCCTCCCATCCTCCTCCTCCTCCCCCATGATATCAAGAGCCACCATGATGTTCTCCCCGACCACGCCTCCTCCTTCCACTTCTCCAATATCTCCCCCGCCTTCTTTCTCCCCTATTCTTCCTTCTGCGTATCCTTCATCGCCTCCTTCGTCCTATCTACTGACGGAGACCACTCAGGGCCTCACCAGCTCCTTCAACCAGTCCTACACGACCCTGGTGAGGCTGGGGGTGCAGTCTAGAAGCGAGGAACTACCTGACGAAGGCACAGAAGAGAAATTTTATCCCGTAGAAGGTGCTGTAGGCGGAGGTGAAGTGTGTGGAGGTGCTGTGAGGGAAAATTATGTCCTCAGCAATGTTGGTGTAGAAAACGGAGTCATGGCGGCAAATTCCACAGGGGAAACTCAAGAAAT
>NC_059264.1:836582-844082 GCF_017591435.1 Portunus trituberculatus | reverse complement strand
AATAGTGACGACTGTGGCCATTAACCTCCATAGACCCTTCCTAATGTCAACAAAATGGTCAAATCGTACACAAATCTCAAGGTAAAAATGCGTCCCAGTACTGAAAGAATTAAAATAGTGACGACTGCCATTAATCCTCTGACCTCCAAAGACCCTTCCTAATGCCAACAAAATGGTCAAATCGTACACAAATCTCAAGGTAAAATGCGTCCCAGTACTGAAGGGATTAAATAAACTAAAGATGAGAGTAATACAGTAAGACACTTTTTAATTGTTTCCTGCTGACTTGGGAGAAATGTGAGCAGTATTAATAAAGCGAAATTGTACAAAGATATGAGTCTCCATCAGCTCTGAAATGCACTTCCCAATAAAGACACCTAGGAGGGTTAAAGCTGCGGAGTGTTGGTGATGGTAATGATGCTTGTGAGGAGAGAGGAAATAGCGGACATAACAACACCTCAACACCCAACACAGCCTTAATTGCCACTGGTACACCTGCGAGGCCGAGGACAGGTGTGCTGGTTGTGGTGGTGGTGGTGGTGGTGGTGATAGTGGTGTGTGTATGTGTGTGTGTTTGGATGATTTTATATTTGGATCAAAATTTAGAAGTTTGATCATTTTCGGCCAAAATTGGTATAAACAAGTGTGTGTGTGTGTGTGTGTGTGTGTGTGTGTGTGTGTGTGTGTGTGTGTGTGTTTTATATTTGGATTAAAATTTAGAAGTGTGTGTGTGTGTGTGTGTGTGTGTGTGTGTGTGTGTGGTATAGGAACAGGTAAAAGACACGTAAACACACATACACACATACACACCTGCCCCAATAACAATAATAATAATAATAATAATAATAACAACAACAACAATTCCCTGCGTATTTTTTAAGTTGTTAAGTAAAAAAATGCTTAACAAAAGTGAATTGTCTCGTTAGAATGTAAATTGCGTGCATAATTATGTGTGTGTGTGTGTGTGTGTGTGTGTGTGTGTGTGTGTGTGTGTGTGTGTGTGTGTGTGTGTGTCCAGTTTGTACAGAGGTCACTTTTGTATTGTCATATTGTTTATTGTTCAGAGAGAGAGAGAGAGAGAGAGAGAGAGAGAGAGAGAGAGAGAGAGAGAGAGAGAGAGAGAGAGAGCGGGCGAAGAGTACATAGAGAAGAAAATCAATGAAAGTAAAAGGAAATAACGAGAAAATTGGCAACAGAATAGGAAGAGAGAGAGAGAGAGAGAGAGAGAGAGAGAGAGAGAGAGAGAGAGAGAGAGAGAGAGAGAGAGAGATGCCAAAGAGAGAGAAAAAATATAAGGTAAAAGCAAAAACTAAACTCAAAAGAACACACACACACACACACACACACACACACACACACACACACACACACACACACACACACACACACACACAACTGACCTTAATCCAGCGTGAGTAAGTGTGTCAAAGGTGTGTTCCGTCTCTGCTACAGGGATGATTAGTTTACCTGCTATTAACTGTGCTAATTAATCTTTTTTTCTCTCTCTCTCTCTCTCTCTCTCTCTTCTTTATTTGTATTAATTCATCTTTTTCCTTACTTTCTCTATCTTTTTTTTATTTCTTAATTTGCTTTTTTTTATTTTTTTTTTTGTAGTTTTCTAATTAATTTTTTTCCCAATTTTGCTTTTTCTATTTTTTTTCCTTTGTTTTCCTTTCGTTTATTAATGTTTTTACTTGTTTCTCTTCGATATTTGTATTAATTATTATCTTTTTCCTTTTACCTGTTCTCTTTTTTTATTCGTTTTTCTTTATATTTCTTCATTTATCAGTATTTGTATTTATCTTGTTTGTTTTGTTTATTTCTCCTCTCTTCGTTTATTAGTTTGTTTACTTGTTACATTGTTTATTTATTTATTTTTTTTTTCTACTCTCTCTCTCTTACTTCTTTCTTTCTTTTTCTTTCTTTATTTCTTCTTTTATCAGTGTTTTTTTTACTTTCTTCCTTGTTTGTTTGTTATTTTTCTTCTATCTTCCTTTTTTTCTACTTTTTTTTCTTCTATTTACTTTTTTCCTTCATTTATTAGTGTTTTTTTATTTTTTCCTTTGTTTTTCTTATTTTTTTCTGTTTTACTTCATTTCCTTCCTTTATCAGTCATTTTTACTTTCTTCCCTGTTTATATATTTTTTTTTCTGTTTGTTTACTTATTTTCATTCTTAACTGTTCACTTTGCGTCATTCTCCTTATTCTCTCTTTCTGTTTGTGTGTCATCTCCTTGTTTCCCTTGTTTGTCTTCTCTCTCTCTCTTTTTCTTTCCTTTCTTCATCTTTATCTTTTGTTTCACCTATTCTTCCTTTCCTTTTTCATTGTTTCTTTTATTGTTTGTCTTCATTTCTGTTGTTCATTTTTCATTTCTTCTTTCTTGTCTTCATAATTTTTTTTTTTCATATTTTTCTTCCAGTTCTTCATTTTACCTGTTTTTTTTTTTATTTGAGAGAGAGAGAGAGAGAGAGAGAGAGAGAGAGAGAGAGAGAGAGAGAGAAATGAGTCACACATATAGAAACACCTGTGAAGACACGTGTGTGGAGCGATCATTCCAACACCCTCCCTCTCTCTCTCTCTCTTTCTCTTTCTCTTTCTCTCTCTCTCCCACATCCCTCCCCTCTCTCCCTCTCCCTCTCTCCCTCTCTCTCTCCCTCTCTCAGTCTCTCTTCGACCTTGCTGTGCTGTGGATGGGCTGTGGTGTTGTTAGTGGTGTTGGTGGTGATGCGTTGTGGTGTTGTGGTGATGATGTGGTATTATGGTGCTAATTGAACTAAACAT
Source organism: Portunus trituberculatus (assembly GCF_017591435.1). Classification (NCBI taxonomy): domain Eukaryota; kingdom Metazoa; phylum Arthropoda; class Malacostraca; order Decapoda; family Portunidae; genus Portunus; species Portunus trituberculatus. The sequence continues at coordinate 841,301 of NC_059264.1, read as the reverse complement.
AACATTAATAATCGTGTAAACTGTTGAAATATTTGCGTGTGTGTGTGTGTGTGTGTGTGTGTGTGTGTGTGTGTTTTGCAAAGGGGGATGACATTTTTTCAGTTTAATTTCAGATTCATATATTTGTGTGTGTGTGTGTGTGTGTGCTTATAAATGACGTGGTGTTGGTGGTGGTGGTAGTGGTGTTTGTAACTGGGTCAGCAGTGTGTGTGTGTGTGTGTGTGTGTGTGTGTGTGTGTGTGTGTGTGTGTGTGTGTGTGTGTGTGTGTGTGTGACAGGGGTGATGATGTCAATGGTGATGCAGAGGATGTGGGTGGTGGTGGTGAGTGTGGTGGTGACAGCAGTGTGGCAGTGAGCGGCAGTGTGTGGAGGGGGTGGTGTAGTGATGGTGATGGTGATGGTGATGGTGATGGCGTTGGTGTTGGTGGTGATGGTGATGGTGGAGTTCATGAGTGCTCAGCGTGTGGCTTGTGACAGCAGGAGTGACAGTGACAGTGACAGTGACAGTGACAGTGCCGGCAGGTGGAGTGGAAGGAAGGAAGGAGTAAGTGTTGAAAGACAGACAAAAAGAGAGAATCATCGGTGGATTTCTAGGCGCAGAGACAACACCCCTTGCCGCGCCGCGCCCCGCCAGTGTTGAGGGTGGTGAGGTGGTGAGGTGGGCCTGACGCAGCGGTGCAGAGCGCGGTGGTGAGGGATGGTGGGTAGAAGTGTGTCGGGCAGATGAGGCAGGTGTGCGTCTCAAGGTTGGTGCCGCGTGGCGCTGCCAGTCGCGGGTCGTGAGTCGTGAAGTAAGAGGCGTGACTCGTGAGTCGCCGCCATGCACCACCAGCGCCCCATCATGCCCCGCCCTGGCTCAGGCCAGTCGCCCTTCCGTGATTTTGACAGCATCTCGCAGGTGGCGCGACGCCCCCAGGACCCTGCGGCCCACGCGGAGCGGGTGAAGGTGTCAGGCGGCAAGACAGCCAAGGCCAAGGTGAAGGCCAAGACAAAGCCGAAGAAGAGTTCCTCGCGGCAGACCACGGCCAGCGCCTGGCAGTACACCATGGTGCCCACCGGCACGCCCGCCGCGTCCCAAGCATCAGCATCCTTCCCTGACCCCGCACACGTGCCCCAGCACACCTCCTCCGCCACCCCTAAGTCCCTCCAGGACAGCCTCCAGCAAGATGGCATGGGCAGGAGGCGCCGGGAACACCAGCAGCAGCAGCAGCAGCAGCAGCAGCGGCCCCTCACCTCCTGGAGGAGTCTGTCAGCGCTACAGGGCGAATCCTCGGCAGAAAAGATGAGGCCGCGCCACTGGTCCCCTTCGCCCGAGAGGCGAAAGTCGGTGAGCTTCGAGGAACCACAGGTGATCCTGCGGTACTCCCCCGAGGACCCGCGGGAGTCCCCCAGACCCAAGGGCCTCGTCAACAAAGCGCTCATGAAGTCCTGGACCAAAGGCTTCACCAAGAGGGCGGCGGCGTCTGGCGGGGGGAGCGAGGCTCAGGGTGGGGTCGGGGCATCGCCGTTGCCCTTCCTAAAAAAGACTAAATCGGGGCAGGCCACGCCCGAGGCGGGCTCCGTGTCCTCCGTGCCCTTCTCCAAGAAAAAGAAGACACTGCTGGACAAGGAGCGGGACAGGGACAGGGACAAGGAGGGCTCGGTGAGGTCAGGCGGCAGTCATCTATCGGACCACCTGGGCAAGCTGAAGGCCAACCTTCACCTGCGCCGCAGCCACGCCGCCGCCGAGCCCGTCATGACAGGCTTCGTGCAGGACAGCAGCGAGTTCCTTTCCCCCAAGTCACCCACGGGGGAGGGCGACACCATCTCCCTGGCCAGCTACACTAGCATAGAGTCCTCCGCCTCCGCCGCAGCCGCAGCCGCCAGGCACCGCCCCACCAAGCACTGGAAGAAGAAGAAGCACCAGCAGGAGGCCCTCGCCCTGGGCCCCGCGGATCTGCGGCTGCGCCCCACCAAGGCTGGCAAGGCCCCGGGCCCCGTGCGAGCGTTCAGGAACATGCTGGGCAAGAACTCCCGCAGCACGATGGACCTGAGCGTGCTGGAGCGTGCCAGCGTGACGGGCATGTCGCGCAGCTACGATGACATCCTCAAGGAGAACAACTTCCCCACTCAGCAGGAGTTCGCGTCGGACGCGCGCATGCTGACGCTGAGCCGGGACTGTGTGGAGCCTGGAGACTTTGACGACGACGCTGAGTACTACCGCGACTTCCATCGCTACTACGACAGCGAGGCGCAGGCCGAGGGCAGTGCCGCCCCGGGGAACGCCGCTCCCCAGGCAGCCGGAAAGGAAGCCTCGTCCTCACCTCCTCCCGCCGTAGAGTCTTCCGTCAGGAGCATGGTCTCCAAATACGAAAGGCTGAGCCCAGCTGAGCATCCCGCCAGACCCCGCGCCGCCACCGCCGCCTCCTTCCCCACGCCTGCCGCGGTGCCTTCTGCGCACCACCGCGCCAGGGCCACCACGTCAGTGCCTCCATCAGGCACACATTCCACCGCTGCTACCGACACCACCACCACCACCACCACCACTACAGTGACGGTGCACCAGGAGGAGGAGCCGCGTGGGGGCGTGGCGGCCACCGGGGCGGCGATGGGGAAACAGCCTAAACCAACACCCAGAAACTTGCAGGCGGGAGGCGAGGGAGGCAAGGCGGCGCGGGCGGTGCAGACATCCATCACCAGAACGGAGCTTCTGCCCGCCACGCCCCTGCGCCCCGCCGTCAGGAGCGTCGAGAAAAGCACTACAACAAACGACTACGAAAACCTCATCATGCCTCCCAGGGCGGCGCGGAGCGAGAGGCTCAGCGCTACCCACGCCCGCGACACCCGCCATGCCAGTGCCTCGCCGCCCTCCTCGCCGCCGCCGCCGCCGCCAAGGGAGGCCCCCACCCTAGAGAAGAATCACCGGACTGCCGTGGACCGTGACAGAAGCAGGTCAACAGAAAACGGCAGATGTGATGTCACTGCAACTCACGCCAAGTGCCTGAGAACCCCTCCAGGCCTCGCCACCACCACCACCACCACCACCACCACCTCGGTAAAGAAAACGGAGGGCCCAGCGGTGGGCCTCTGCATTCCCGCCGTGGTGGTCACCGAGGAGGACAAAACGAGAGTCAGCTCGGCACCCGAGGCCGCGGGGACGGTGAGGGTCACGCAGACGCAGACGGAGGCGCGGCAGGACGCACCATCGCACCGCCCCGCGCAGCAGAGCCTTAGTGGAAGCTCCAACGAGGACTCAGGCTTCCTGTCGTCCCTGCACCGCCTGGTGAGGAAGACCACCAGCTCCAGCTCCACGGAGGACCCGCAGCCCAGCCTGAAGGAGCGGCTGGCCAAGCGGCTCTCCAGCGTCAGCTCCGATGATCGTGATAGCGGCGACTCCCGCAAGAGGAAGGTGCCGCCGGAGAGGCCGCCGCCGCCCAAGCTGGTGTGCGATAAGTTCAACACGTACGGACACTACCTCTCCGCAGACGACCCGCCCCTCGTGCCGCCCTCCCCGCCGCCGCCCAAGCCGCCCAGACTCTTCCAGATCCTGTCCGGCTACCGCAGACCTGGCGGCGACGCGGAGAGGCTGGCGGGGGGCAGCGACCCCCTCCTGCCGCACCACCACCACCACAACTACCGCCGCTACTCCCTCGTAGACAGTGACCTGGAGATTATCTGCTCAGACAACCACCACCATCTCCACCAGGAGCCAGAGGGGGACTCGGACCCCTCCCCGCCGCCCCCGACGCCCACTACACCTACACCAAGTTCCCTCTGGCGGGGCACAGCGAGGACGACTCACTGGAGTACCCGATGTCTCCTGACGAGGACGAGGAGGTGGTGTCCTTGAGCGGCGTGGTGGTGGAGCAGTTGTCCCCGCCCTGCCCCCGCCGCCCCCCCTCCATCTCCCCTCCCCCGCCCCCTCCACCCACTACTCCTCCCCCACCTCCTCCACACTCCAGCAGTGAAGAGGAGGAAGAGGAGGAGCATAAGAAGAGGAGCAAGAGGAAGAAGAAGCATGGCGAGGACAAAGTTGACTCCTTCACGTCTGATTTTCCTCTCCCAGTCTCGCACGACCTCGCCACGACCCCTGCCAGCGAGTACGACGCGTGCGGCACCTGCAGCGGCCATTCCTCGTGGTCGTTCGGTACGGATGAGCAGTACGAGAAGGCGGCGAAGGAGGAGCACGACACGACCATTGCCCCGTGCACGCCCCGGTCAAGGCGGTGGAGGTGGTGGAAGTACGACCCGAAAGTCCACCAGAGAAAACTAACCTGACGCTTTCCACTAAGTCCACCACCACCACCACCAACACCTCCACCAACACCTGCCCCGTCCACCCGCAAGGCACCGGCGAGGAGTCACAGAAGAAGACAGTGGAAGAGAAGGTGGATACAATGGAAACACGGCTTAGAAGTCCACCTAGAAGAACGACCCTATCCACATCCACTATGACCACCACGAGGACCCAGGAGACACACAGAGAGTCCCCCAAGCCACGGGAGAGAAGGCAGGCGGTCCTCACACGACAGTTAGCCACCAGGGAAACATCACCCACTGAAACACAAGACCACGGGGACACAGAGGAACACAAAAGCCATGACAAGGATCCAGCATGCCCCGTGGTGACCAAACGCACACACTACACCTACGAGAAGCATGTCAAGGCCACGCCACGGAGGGGAGAGGGACGCTTGAGTGGGCTGGCAGCGAAACAGAACTACAAATCTCTGAGTCGGT
>NC_059264.1:789082-791582 GCF_017591435.1 Portunus trituberculatus | reverse complement strand
TACCACTACCACCACCATCACTCCTGTTACTAACACTGATCTTAAAACCACTACTACGCAACTATTTTTTGATATATATATGTACTGTACCTATTTTTTGCATCTCACCACCACCACCACCACCACCACCACCACCATCACTCCCTCACTGTCTCGCGTCACGTTACTAACACTGTGGCGTCTCTGTGGTGTGTTGTGTGGCGTCAGTTTGAGGATGTATACGGACTTGGAGAGCTTCCTCGGGCACGGGGAGGGACCTCTCTCGAAACTGTTCTGATTGTGAGTATCTCCACTGTTTGTCCACCCCTCCAACCGCCCCTCTCTCCACCGCCCCCTCTCCACTTTGTCCCTGTACTCATTCCCTCCTCTATACTGTGTCCCGGTGTCCGCCCCTCTCTGTACCCGACTAAATTGTCCCGGTGTCCACCCTCCACCCCTCCACTGTGTCCCTGTACCTATTCCCTCCACTCTACTGCGTCTGTGTGTCCGCCCTCTCCATCCCTCTATCCCTCCACTGTGTCCCTGTGTCCACCCCAAAACTCCATATCCACTTTTTTTCCACTTTTTCTTTCTTTTTTTTTTTACTTTTTTTTCTTTCACTGTGTCTCTGTGTCTCTGTGTCTCAGTGTCTCTGTGTCTCTGTGTCCAACCCCAAAACTCTATGTCCACTTTTCTTTCTCCATATTTTCTCTTTCTTTTCTCTCCTTTCTTTCATTTTTTTTCTCTCTCTCTTTTTCACTGTCTGTGTTTCTGTCCATCTCAAAGTTACATATCCACTTCTCTTCCCTATTTTATCTACTTTCTCTACATTTTGCCTTCCTTTTCTCTCTCTCTCTCTCTCTCTCTCTCTCTCTCTCTCTCTCTCTCTCTCTCTCTCTCTCTCTCTCTCTCTCTCTCTCTCTCTCTCTCTCTCTCTCTCTCTCTCTCTTCTACGCGTTGCTTCCTCGTCAAGGCTACTTTCAATTGGGTTGTTGTGATGGTGCTGGGTTCTAAACAAGCTTACTGGGTTCTAAATGGGATGTAACGAGTTTTAATGGGTCTTGATAAGGTTCTTTTGGGTTCTAATGGAATAATTTTTGTTCCAGTAGTGCTTGTTTTGGTTTAAATGGGAGTTAATAGGTTCTTAATAGAATGACTAGGGTTCAAAATAGTTAATGGTGTGTTAAAGAGTTTTTTTGTGTGTTTTAATGGGTTTGTTGTGCTGTAGGTGGAGTTAATGGCGTTCTAATAGTGGTGGTTTTGGTGCTAATGGAGCTTATTGGTGTTCTAATGGAGATGGTTGAGGTTCTAATTGGACTTTACTCGTTCAGTACTGGGACACATTTTTTCCCATTAGATTTGTGTACGATTAGACCATTTTATTGACATTAGGAAGGGTCTATGGAGGTCAGAAGATTAATGGCCACAGTTTTCACTATTTCAATCTCCCACATGAGTTTCTGAAGCTGTATAAAATCACTGAATAGTCACCAGAATGAATATGGAAACGCGTCATGGTGCTGAAGAGGTTAAAAGAATTTCAGGAGATTTTTTCATGGTTATATTGAAAGATTAACAGGTATTCATGATCTTTGACATACTGTAGAAGAGATTGTTGGGATTTTAAGAGTGTTTTCATGGTTATAGTGAAAGATTAACAAGAATTCTAGATTTATAACGAATTCTAATTGTCACCAAGCACCATTAACAGACAGAGAGTAATGGGCACCAAGTTACTTATCTATCTAGTGAACAGTTAAGTCACCATGCACGAATATTGATAGACAGAGGATAATGGGCACCAATTATTTATCTATCTAGTGAACAGTTAAGTCACCAACCACCACTAATAGGAGACAGGTTAATGGGCACCAGTTAGTCATCCATTAACCCTTTGAAAGAAGTCCTGACGAGAGAAGCAAGCGTAATGCACACGAGCCGGCATCACCAACCCTTTGCATCACCAACCCTTTGCATCACCAACCCCTTTGCACCCCTTTTATCATCTTCCCCTTATTTTGTTATCTTTCTCTTTCCTCTCCTTTATCATCTTCCTTTCTCTCATGTTTTCCTTCCTTTGCATTCCCTTTTATCATCCTTTTATCATGTTCTCCCTCTTCCTTTCCATACCTTATTATTCTCCTTTTTATCATGTTCTTCCTCTTCCTTTCCATACCTTATTATCTTTCCTTCTCTCGTGTTTCTTCCTTCTCTCCTTTATCACCTGTGTCCTTGTATCCTTTTTATCATGGTTTTCTTTCTCTGTGTTCATTTTTATCAATTTTCCTTTGTCGTGTTTCTTTTCCTTTTGCTTTCTCGTAGATTTCTCATTTTTTGTACTTTTTTTTTTTTTTGTTGTTTTCTTGTTTTTTTTTCAGTTTTCCCTTTTTTTACTTTCTTTTTTATTTTTTTGCTTTTTTTTCATATTTTTTTCATTTTTTATTTTGCTTTTTATTTTTATTTTTACTTTTTTTACTGACTTTTTTACTTTTTATTTATTTTTACTTTTTTTTATTATTTT
>NC_059264.1:766582-786582 GCF_017591435.1 Portunus trituberculatus | reverse complement strand
TTGTTCATAAACCCAATACACCGCAGTGTTTTGACAAGACAGTGTAGACATTGTTATGTTGTGTAAGAAATGTAATCACTGTGGTGTTTTGAGGCACGGGGAGGCATATTATTGATTTTTCATAAAGCAAACCTTTCGTAAATCCAATACACCGTTAAATATTAAAGAAAAGTGTATTTATCTTTATATTGTGTAGGTGTAGTCAAGAATCATTAAATAGCCTTCATACAGGGACCAAAGTTACGTCACACAATCATAAGTTTGTTCACTTGGTTTCAGGATCCTAGAAAAATAAAACTAAATCTTATTTTTTGTTATGTATTGGCCAGGAGTTAGGTTGTAGTGATTAGTGAGGTGTGACATTCTCTTGGTACATTGTAAACAAGTCTTTCTCAGCCAAGGGCACGAGGAAATCATGTATTCCTTGCATGGTGTGGCGGATACTTGGAATCAACTCTGTTTATCAACAAATCTTTGTTTGTAAACATTGGGTTCTGTGCAAGCGCAGTCTCGCCTGGATAGCTGAGGACAGCCAGACAGCCGGACAGCCGGACAGTCAGACAGCTCCGAACACGATACCGTTGCAAGTCTCCAGATTCTTACCTAAGTAAATCAGAATTCATTTAATAAAATCAATATTATTTACCTTTTGGTAGCGAGCTTCATGGCGCACGTAGATGATGGTGTGGGAGGGCAAGGGAGGCCGGAATCGACTCACCAGCCACCGTGCGTACTGATGCAGATGGTTATTTCTGGGTGATCTTTGCATCTCAGGCTGCACCTCAACACAGACTCAATGAAAACTTAGCTTTGCTTCTCGTCTGTCCCCTTTATCACTGCAGTAGTTAAGATATGTTTTTGTTAATTATTAGATGAGTGTGCTTGTAACAAATATAACTCATCCATCCTACCTGGTTGAGTGACTCTGGTCAAATGAAAAGCTCGTCACATGTCCTGGCCCAGCTGGGATCAGAGCCAGGTGACAACATGCAACCAAAAGAAACAGGGAACTGATGTTTGCCTAATGCCAACGCCGCCACCATAATCCGGATTCGGTTGGATTCGACCGCCTTCGAATTTTTCGAGGTCCGAATTTTGTTCGACCTCCGAGGATTAAATTCATTGAACTTTTGCTCGAAGTCTGAATTTTTGGGAGGCCGAGATGTTCGAAGTCCGATCGTCTCGTGTATTTTCTTCATTTTTCATACTTGCAGTGATCTTTGACTCAGTTACCCGTTAAGATTATCCGTTTCTTTCATTTCTGTCTGTTCAGCTTTATTTTTTTCTCTGTTTATTTATCTTCTCTTTTTTTCCTTCTACTTCCGTTTTCTTTTTGCTGTAGTTTATTTTTCCAACTATTTTTTTCTGCCAATTTTATCATATTTTCTCGTTTTTCCATTGTTCAACTCTTTCCTCTCTACTGACCTCCAATTTTTTTTCTTTCCCTCTTCGCCCTGACAGTCCAAGATCCGCGAGTTGGAGAAGAAGGCGGAAGTTCAAAACCTGCGTCACGAGGAACTGTTGCTGGAGATGCAGAGTCTGAAGAAGGCCCAGGGCTCCCCCAAGAACTCCTGGTCCCGCTCTGGCTCACTCAGCGCTGACCTTCAGAGCCCTGACTCCGGGGACGTGACGCCTGGTGAGTGTAGTTTCTCTGGCATGATTTGGTTTTGCTTGTGTCATTCCTTAAAAATGTTTGTTTATTTGTTGAGGGATTTGAAAGAATGGTGTTTTTTCAAGGGATGTTCTTGTTTTTCTATTTTTTTTTTTTTTACGTGTGTATTTACCTGGTTATATGTGTGTGTGTGTGTGTGTGTGTGTGTGTGTGTGTGTGTGTGTGTGTGTGTGTGGGAGGAAAATGCATGTTTAATCTTACCTTCTACTACTTAAAGGAAAAGAAAAATTAAATAAAATAAATTCGGCCCAATTCTAGTTGTGTGTGTGTGTGTGTGTGTGTGTGTGTGTGTGTGTGTTCCCATCCTCTGTAACAACTAACCATGCACATCACTTTGTCAATCTTTATAAGCATCTTAAACAACCTTTCCTTGTCAGTAACTCAAAATAATCAATGATAATAATAACCCTTTTTCTGATAATAATCCAAGCACTCTCCACTGTTGTAATATTTGTTGTTGTTGTTATTACCACCATTACTCTTGTTCACTCACTAATATTCCCTTATAGACTGGAGGAATTCACGTATTTACAAGGCTTCTGCTGCATTTTATGTCTCGTCCTCACCCCTCCGTTTTTCCTCAGTCACCCCTGAAATGTGCTGTTGAGTGGTCCGTTTTCTTTCATTCTTTGTCTCTGATCATTGTTTTCTCTTTTTCCTTCGTGTCTTTTTGTGGTTATTCGTAATTAAGTGTTTTGGTGTGTCTGTGTGTGTGTCTCTCTCTCTCTCTCTCTCTCTCTCTCTCTCTCTCTCTCTCTCTCTCTCTCTCTCTCTCTCTCTCTCTCTCTCTCTTTGTGTGTGTCATTTCCTGCTTTCTTTCCAATCTCGTTCGATTTTCTTTTTTCTTTTCTTTTTTTATCTTCCTTTTTCCTTCCTTTCTATTTTACCTTCTTTTTCTTCTTCTTCTTCTTCTTCCTATTCTTTTTTTCTTGTTCCTTTTATTCTTTTCTTTTTTTGCTTTTCCTTATCTCTTTCTTAATTTTCCTCTTATTTTCTCTTTTTCTTATTTTTTATCATTTATTTATCAATTTTCATTCTTTTCACCTTTATTTTTTTCCTTCATTTCTACTTTTTATCAAGATTTTGATATTCTTCTTTATAGCTTTTTACTTCTTCTTCTTCTTCTTCTTCTTCTTCTTCTTTTCCTCCTCCTCTTCTTCCTCCTTCTCCTTTTCGTCGTCTTCCTTTCCTCCTCCTCCTCCTCCTCCTGTCGTGTTTGTAATTCTGTCTGTCTGTCTGTCTATCTGTCTGTCTGTCTGTCTATCTGTCTGTGTATCTATCTGTCTGTCTGTGTGTCTGTCTGTCCATCTACCAACATTGCAGCCTTGTGAACCGTCTACACTTCTGTCTACCACTATTCTATTACCACTATTTTGATCTAACTATTCTCTATTCACTACTACTACTACTACTACAACTATCAACTCTACCGCCTTTTCTACCACCACGCGGCCACCACCACCGCCGCCACCACCACCACCACCACCACCACCACAGTTGAAATGCCACTCTACAAACTGGCCTTACTTCGCTACGCCCTTTCACAACAACAGAGTAATATGTGGTTCTCTCTCTCTCTCTCTCTCTCTCTCTCTCTCTCTCTCTCTCTCTCTCTCTCTCTCTCTCTCTCTCTCTCTCTGGTGCTTCTTGATTGACTGGTTTTGTTATTTTTTTGTCTTTTGATGATGATGATGATGATGATGATGATGATGATGATGATGATGATGATGGTGATGCTATGTGGTGTGTTTTCTATTTTCTCTCTCTCTCTCTCTCTCTCTCTCTCTCTCTCTCTCTCTCTCTCTCTCTCTCTCTCTCTCGTCCTTCTCCTCTCTCTCTCTCTTCCTCTTCCTCTTCCTCCTCTTCTTCTTCCTCCTCCTCTCCCACTTTCTTTACCTGTACTCACCTGGTCCCTAAGCTTAAATTGGCTTACCTGTAGCCCTCCCCTCCCCGACCCCCTCCCCTCCCTAGCTCGTGACCTTACCTGACCTTACCTGACCTAATCGTCCAGCGTGGTTCATTGCACACCTGGATTTCAAAGTCACGTGATTGGAATTGTTTACCTGTGCAGTTGATTGGTTCACTCACTGGAGGGTTCACAGCGCCGCCACACGTAGGTCATACGGCGCCTAACGTGTCCTTGTCAAATTTCTAGTGTTGGGATAAATTATTGTAAGGGAAAGGAAGAAGTAGCGAAGAAGTGAAATTTACCCTCCCCCCATTCAAAAAAATGTCCTTTATGAGTGTTTTCTGGTTTTTTTTTTATTAGTGTTTTTAGTTCCGGCACGCAGCGCTCACCACTCCTACACTGAAGCCTTGCCTGGTGTGTGTGTTTGTTGTTGTTTTTTATGAAGCCAACAAACTTGACCTTTAGTTTTATTTTGAATACTTCGTGTGTTGCCTTTCTCACCCGAGGCAACCAAACTGCTTCCTAAATTCTTCACTCCCCCCACATTGGCCCCCCATCCCCCCCTCACCCCTCCCGCCCTCCCTCACTGCGTCTTTCTCTCCTTTTCCTCCACCTTCTCTCTCTCCTTCCTTCCTCTCCTGGCCGCCACGTCCCCTCCCTTGCACACTCACCTCAGCGTCCTCTCACAGCCTCGCCCTCTGCTTGTGTCGCCTCTTGCCCCTGCGTGCCCCGCCCCCCACACCACCACGCCCTGCCCACACACCACTTCCCACGCTCCGCGCCCTGAGCCCCGCGAGCAGGAAGTGCAGTGGTGTGTGGGGGTGCTGGGTGGTGGGGGTGTGGCGATGCTGTGCCGCTGCTGCTGCTGCCGCTGCTGCTGTTGCTGATACCGCTGCTGCTGCTGCTGCTTCTGCTTCTGCTGCTGCTGCTGTTGTTGCTGCTGCTTGTTTGCTTGCTTGCTTAGCCTGGAAATCCAGCATCACACGCCCTGCCCCGCCCAGCCCCGCCCCAGACCTGAACTCCGCAGTGTCCTGCCCCTCGTGACGCAGCTGATTACCGCCGCGGGGCCAGGCGGGGCAGGACAGGGCGGGGCGGGGCAGGGCAGGCTGGACGCCCTGCATGTGCTTGCCATGGCCGCCCCTCGCCGCCGCCGCTGCCGCCGCCGTCGCCGCCTCCGCCGCTCGCTCACCTCACCACTTTTTTACAGATTCGAGTCAAATTTTGTCGAACGGTAGCACGGCGGGGTCCACGCCCGTGCCGCACGTGGGGCTGGGCCTCAGCCTGCCTCACAGCCTGGACATGCTGGGCTTCGGCGACCTGACCCACCCTCCCCTCTCCACGTCACCTCTAGCTGGCCAATCAGGTCAGAGCTGGCGCAGGGAGCGCGCCCATTGGTCGTCCTCCCGCCCGTCCCTCTCCCCCTCGAGGAGGCTGTACAAGAGTTAGTCGTTGACAAGTTCAAAATTAAGCACCCCTGCCGCAGGCTGCCCCTGGCCCAGGCACCCTGGCCGCCCCGCTCCGCCCCGCTGCTGCACGCCGGGGGCTGGCGCCGCGCGGGGCCGCCGCCCCTCACAGGCGTTCCGCGCCGAGTTAGGTCACGCCACGTCCACTGGTCAGGCTGGAGGTGGCGCCAGCCCGCAGCGGCAGCAGCCCGCCCCGCCCTGCCCCGCCCCGCCCTCGCCTGGACCGGGCCGGGGCGGGGCAGCGCGGGGTGAGGGTGGGGCGCGGGGCCAAGACCCTAGACAACGTTTTCACCACCTAGCCTAGTGTCCCTAGCGCGCCGCAGAGCATGACCCTTTAGTCTAGTTGTCATCTTTTTGTAATTAGTGCTTTGACAAACTTTAGACTCGCCTCCGTGAGCCGCGAGGCACGCATCGCGTCTGGGGGCGTCCTTCCCCGGGGTCCCTGTGGGGGCGGGGGTAGCAGGTCGTGGCCGCGCCGTCTGCCGCGCTCACCGCCAATAATCAATGGTTGTATTTCCTTCACGTTGTTTCATTTCGAGCCGCGGGTCGACCTTCGCTCATCCAGCCAGGCGGGGCTGGCAGGGGGCCGCAGGGGAGGAGTGGGGGAGGGCAGGGGAAAGGGAAGTGTTCTCCCTACCTTTCCTCCCTCCCCCCCTCCCCGCCTTGTTTACAGCCCACCGTTTAATACCCTGTGACATTTTCCTCTTATTTTCCTCTTACTCCCTCATTCTGTTCCCCTTCCTCTCTTCACCTTCAACCCGCGACGCCTCACCGACCCCACGTCTCCCGCGGCTGCGTCCCCCGCCCCGCCCCCCACCGCGGTCAATGGCCAGGGCAAAGTTAGAGTTAGAGGAAGCGATGGAAGTTAAGAAGTTAAGAAGTTGATAGGTGAGGGAGAGCGGGAAGGAGGGAGAGGATAGAGAGTAAGAGGGAGGAATGTGAGAGTTGAAGGTGAACCCTACGCTGGTGGTGACTTGTTGCCGTCATTGAGTGACCACACGCCGCCCCGCGCACCATAACGTGTGTCTGTGTCTGCCCACTTAGTCCATATGGAGTCTGTCGAAACACCTGTACGAATAAGAGCGCCGGGTCTGTCTGTCTGCTTGTCTGTCTGTCTGTCTGTCTGTCTGTCTTGGTTTACGATCACGAGGCAAAAGTAAATAACAAAACAAACTGAAATGACGATAAAACTAACACCAGCCAACCTGACACACCAACTCTTGTATTGAAACACACTGAGGTCATTTTAACCCCTTGAGTACCATGACGCGTTTCCATAATCTTTCTGCTTACTATTTGGTGATTTTATACAGCTTCAGATACTTATGTGGGGGATTAAGATAATGAAGACTGTGGCTATTAATCTCCTGACCTCCACTGGCCCTCCCTGATATTAATAAAATGGTCTAATCACACACAAAACTCATGGTAGAAATGTGTCCCAGTACTGAAGGGGTTAATAGGATCATAAAGAGATAAACCATTTAAAGACTCATTGTAGTGGGATTTTTATATCGATTTCTTTGTAGTACCTTTATCCAGCCGTACATAAATGAATAACAAGGCATTAACCCCTTTAGTACTGGGACACATTTTTATCTTGAGATTTGTTTACGATTAGACCATTTTATTGACATTAGGAAAGATCTATGGAGGTTAGAAGATTAATGGCCACAGTCTTCACTATTTTAATCCCCCACATGAGTTTCTGAAGCTGTGTAAAATCACCAAACAGCAACCAGGAGGAATTTGGAAACGCGCCACGGTACTGAAAGGGTCAAGCAAGTAAGCAAGTCTAGGCAACACTGTTCATTGAAGCGTTTGTCTCATGGATGAAATTCTTGTCTACTTTTTTAATATACCATGTGGGCTTTTCACTGGAATCTATGGTCTAAAGAGGATGCTTTTTGTGGTACCTCCTGTCTCAAAGCCCACCCGCTAGGAAACCGTTGCCCCGAGTGAGGAAGCCCAACCTACACTCGGACCGTGGACAGGATTCGTGTTGTCTTTCTTGCCTAGCACTTCCCCGGAGCAACACTAGAGACAGTATCCTTATTCTATCCCGGTTTGTTGTGCCCGGAGTTGCTATAAAGGTGCCCAGTTATGCTCCCAAAGTTCACACGGTGCCTTTTTTTTATGGGAGAAGGTCAGTGGAGTATTAGCCCCTTCAGTACTAGGACGCATTTTTATAACGAATTTTTGTGGTGATTAGACGTCTTTATTGACATTAGGAAGGGTCTATGGAGGTCAGAAGATTAATGGCCACAGTCTTCACCATTTTAATCCCCCACATGAGTTTCTGAAGCTGTATAGAATCACCAAATAGTAAGCAGAATGAATATGGAAACGCGTCACGGTACTGAAGGGGTTAATGGTGAGGGGTTGAGGGATTAAGAGTGAGAGAGTGAGTGAGTGAGAGGCGCTGGGTTGCATGCTGCATGGCGGTGGTGGTATAAAGGAGTGGCTAGCATGACACACAGGGATTGTCACTCACTCTAACGCACCTGGTGTTGATGCCTCGTGTCTGCACCTCACCACCACAACACCACTTCACCATACTACACCACTACAGCTCAGCTCCACGCCTCAACACCACTACATTACATCACCACATCATCACACCACACCTCAACACCGCACCACATCACCATACCTCAACACCACACCATACCACACCACTAACCACGGCTCAACACCACACCAATACACTAAACAACACCACTACACCACTACAGCTCAACACCACACCATACCACACCACACCACTACACACCACCACACCACAAAACCACAATACCACACCACCACAACACCATACCACACCAAACCATACCACCACTGGGTTTGCCTCGCCGCACTGACACAAACATGGGATGCAACACCCCACCACACCACACCACACCACCATCACACAACACCACACCACTCCACACACTAAGTTTTGCATCATCCCCTTTAAATGAAGAGAGAGGAATTGGTGACTTGCCTGAATACTGAGATTGAAAGTCATGCTGTGAATTTAACATTTTTTAAGATTTTTGTTATGACACCTTGATATAACTTTGCATTTGCCCAATTTTTTATGCATAAGGATTCATAGTTTTTCTTTACATAAACTAGAACAATTTTTAGGGTTTTTTTAGCTTAGAATATACACTAGAAAAAATTTGTAGCTTTTTATTTAGTGTAGAGTGAGAGCCAAGAAGAGATGAAATGAGGCGAGGTGGGACAGGGCGGGGCGGGACGGGACGGGACGGACGGACGGGGCGAGAACAGAACACAATGAATGATACAAAACACCGCAACACTGGGGTTATACAGCGCCGGGCGGAATGAGAGAGAGAGAGAGAGAAAAAAAAATCAAGCAAGGTCACAAAGAAAGGTCACAGAAGCGCGTCAGTCTTGCCTCGAGAGCGTGTTGGGAAGGTCACCTGTAATCACATCGTCACCTGGGCAGGGCGGTGCAGTGTTGCCATAGTGTTGCCATATGGCGCTGCTCTTTAGAATCCCACTTGAAGTCGTTATAGAAGGATGCTGGGGAGGGCCGACGAAGGATCTAAGGAGTCCCCAGGCGAGGCGCACGGGTTCGAATCCTACCCAGCGTCCGTGGTTAGGAAGGGCGCTCTCTCCCTAAAACTTCCCTCGCTATCTGCCGTCCTGGCCCTAACAGATCTGGGAAACTGGACGTAAATGATGGTGTTTGGGAAGGCGAGAGGCGATTAGTGAGTGTCAGCATGGAGGAAAGCAAAGGAAGGTGAAGCAGGAGTAAATTGTCCATCACGAGGCTGTTTGTGAGTTAATTGGTGTAGAGTAAAGGATTTAGGGTCACGGCGATGGATGGAGAGGATTAGTGATAGAAGAATTGATGTGTGTAGAGATGATAAGGAAGAGGAGGAGGAAGTAGATGTGTAGGTGTAGTGAAACATATCCTGGTGTTTAGCTAGACCTAAGTGTTGTGTGTAGCTGTGTCTAGAGTAGTGAAGGTGTAGCGTGGCGGTGGTGGCGGTGGTGATGGTGATGCTAACAGTCCCTTCCCTCCCGGTGGTGCAGGTCTCAACTCCCTCACCTCCATCTCGTCTGGCGTCTTCACCAACACCACAGGATCGGGCTTCATCACCGGCTCCAGCTCCACGGGCTTCACGGGCGCGGGCGGAGCGGAGAACGCCTCCTCGGAGATCGACCGCATCATGGCGAAGATCGAGCAGGACAACAAGATCCTGGCCGAGCTGGACAAGTCTCGCTCCACGCTAGGTAAGGTGGGCGGCCTCGGGGGGCGGTGAGGGGGGCGGCGGCCGGGTGCATGAGGGAGCCATGAGGGGGACACTTGTTGGCTTGTTGGCTTCTCCTGGAACTAAACCTGTTAAGCTTTGTTGGCCTCATAAAAGATGGTGATTTCTTGTGTCACTGTGAGGTGTGCCCCTTTTCAAAGCTCTCCTTGAAGGCTGAGGGACTCTCGGAGGTAATGATACGAGAGAGCCCGGCGACTAGCGGACCAGGTACTGCCCTCACCTGCCCGCGCGTGCCTTCAGGTCCCCACCTTGGCAAACACGTGCAGTTCCTGGACGGCCGGGCCCACGGCGCGCACGGGGGCGGTTCCCATGCTGGTGGCGGGGCGGGACGCGGCGTGGGCCACCACGGGGAGGGCCACGCCCCTGCTTTTGGTCACTCCAGGCACCACCAGTCTAGCCAGGGCCACAAGCAGGGGTCGTCGGCCCGCCCCCATGGTGGCCCGGGCCCGCAGCACCAGCAGCACCACCACCAGCACCACCAACACTCGGGCGCGCCCCTGATGACGCACCAGCAGCGGGTCCTCCCCAAGCAGCCGCCGCAACCCCATCAGCGCGGCGTCGGGGGGACCTCCTCCTCCTCCGCCTCCTCCACTGCCATGTCCCGTATCAAAAATTTTCTGACGGTTCCGAAGCCACACTTTGGCCGGCCTGTGTTGAACAGTAAGTGGCCGCTGCTACTGACGCTGCTCCTCTAGCTGCTGGTGGTAGCTCAGAGCGGCCGAGGCTCCCTGTCTCCCTGTGGGGCGCTTGTGTAGTCGTGGTCGAGGGGCGGCCCGCTCCTGCACCCTCCTCCTCCCCCTCGTAGTAGGCTGGGTTCGTAAACACAACAGCACCGTAAGAGTGTCACCATGAGTCTCTCCTGCCACTCCTGCTGTAAAGCCCTCATTGCTGCTCCTGCTGCTGCTGCTGCTGTTGCTGCTGCTGCTGCTGCTACTGCTGCTCCTGTGCCTACCCGCTGCACAGCTCAACGCGTCTCAGCAGCTAAACAAAGCACAAACTAAACAAAGCAAAACAGTAACAGCGGTGGTTTTTTCCCTTCAGCGATTTGCAACCCTAAAAATACATTAGACATCTTAAAAAAAAGAAAAAAAGAAAAAAAATCACACAAAAGGAAGATGTAGAGAAAGAAAGAGAGAAGCAGTTGTTGGTTATGGCGTTGTTGAGTTACAAACCCGCAGTGCTAACGTATATACTGTACTTACTCTACCTCTTGACACATCATCACTCTACTAGTGGTACTGTAGTGTTGCCAGACGCGTGGTGGTGGTGGTGGTGGTGGTGGTGGCGCCACGCTCGCACCACCACCACATTTTAACCACACTATCACATGGTTGTTTTCCTGCCACGCCATCACCTTTTTTTCTATAAGTAATTACATACACATTTTTTTACCTCACCCAGTTTCCTCTTTTGGATAATTACTTTCCCAATATTTTCTTACTTTTTTTTCAATATTACGAGTTTTCTTACGTAGTTTCCTTTTTTTTTTAAGTACGTAGACACACTTTACTACTTTTTTCACTACTAAACCACCTAATTACTACTAACAGCCGTGAGAGCAAGTGACTTTTTTTTTATCCCTTGTTTTTGTAATGTCCCTCTTCACTTTTCCACTTTTTTTTTTTTTTTTTTTCTTTTTGGCGCCTCTCGGTCACGTATTAAAGTGTTGAAGCAGCTTCCTACAAAATATCTTTCTCTAGTTGTTGTTTTTTTCCCTTTTCCTTTTCCTTCCTTCCTTCCTTCCTTCCTTCTGTTCTCCTCCCTTCTCTCCTTTGTCTAGATTCCTTTCGCTTTGTATTGATGTGTGTTATCCCCCTAAGTAGCTAATCCACTTCTACTACTACTACTACTACTACTACTACTACTACTACTACTACTACTACTACTACTTTTCACTACTACTACTATTACGTCCACTACTACTACTCCAACTACTACTGCTACTACTACTACTACTACTACTACTACTACTACTACTACTACTACTACTACTACTACTACTACTACCACTTCCACCACACTAGACATCCTCCTCCTGTTCTTTCCCCTCTTCCTCCTCCTCCTCCTCCTCCTCCTCCTCCTCCTCCTCCTCCTGCTTTAGCTATTTTGCTATCATTGTTATTATTTTTTCGTTTCCACCACTTCTTTGTCATTGTTCTTCTTTTTGTTGTTGTTTTGTTTTGAGCTGAAGGTCGCCGCTCCCTTGTCCAGCTAAAGTCCCGTCACTAGAACCATGGCCGCTTGTTGAATGACGCTCTGGTAGTTAGTGAAGGCAGTTTGCTACTCTAGTGATGATTGTAAAGTTGAATTATTGTTACTGGCATTGCTATTATCATTATTATTATTATTATTATTATTATTATTATTATTATTATTGTTGGTGTTGGTGTTTTTTTCTTATTTTTATTGTTCTTGTTAGCGTTGTTATTGTTGTTATTGTTAATTTTTTATCGTTATCTTTGTTATCAGTTGTATTCTTAACTTAAATGTGTCTATTTTCTTTGATATTCTTTTTTTCGTTTCTTTCATTGTCTTTTTTTTTCATTAATTTTCGTTGTAGTAATGTGAACTTTTAAAAATCCCTCTTTATTTTTTTTCCCATTCCATTTCATTTCATTTCCGTGAGTGTGCAGTCTCCTTTTATTCCCCCCAACACTTTATATAGCCTGTGATTTTAATTCTTTACTTATCATTTCACATTTATGATCTATTTCCATTTTGCTATCATTTTGCAACCCCGTACAAGAGAGAGAAAGGTCTTGTGTGCGGAGCCGCCTCTTGGCATGCGTCACTGTACATACGTGAGATAAACAAACCCCGTGACATGATATGATATGTGACTGCAGTGCATGACAAGCGGTGCATGGGAATGACATGAGCTAGTGCCGCCGTCCTCCCTGACTCCCAGCCGGCTAGTTCACCTCAAATCACTCACATATTCACTTTTTGATTCTAACGCCCGTGTTTTGAAACGCATCGCTCTCTCCGCCACTGCTCCCCAAGGCCACAGACACGGTGAGCCAGGTTCCCAAGAGTGTTTCTAGTGCTAAAACTATAGAAACACTGTCCATTTATCACTAGAATCATGCAAACACCCTTGAGAACCCCTGTCACTTCAGTTTACCAAGCCTTTTGCGAGCAGCGGCGGTGCAGACTGGCAGTTTCGGCACGCGGGCCCTAATGCTGCTGATACTTTGCGCGTTAGACACTTGCAGAAAGAAAGAACGAGGCGGGGGCGAGGAGAATGACACAGCCACATGTATCTCCCATCAGGGCTGTCCTCCTCCACCTCCTCCTCCTCCGGCGTGGCGTCCCTCAAGACAAGCGACGCCCTTACCTCCTTCGGCCTCTCCGCCTTGACTCCATCGTCGCTCCTCGGTGGTGGGGGCCTAGCCGGGGCCACCACCACCACCGTCACTGCCCTAGACCTCTCCAACCCCATCGTGAACCCCCTCGGCCACAACCCCGCGCTGGCCAACAACCCCTTGAGCTTCGTGGATCAGTCCCTGGCGCATTTGGACCCTGCAGGACTCAGCTTCCCACCCCACGGAACCTCAGGACTCGGATTAACCTCCCTGGCGTCACTTGGTCCTTCATTCCTCGGTGGTCCTTCATCTACTACTGCTGGGCTCAACCTCGCAGGATCGAACCCTCTAGGATCCGTCACCCTTCCTACGTCCCTCGGCTTGGTCGGCGGCTCGGGGCTCCTCGGCGGCGGCGGAGGCATCACCAACCCTGTCTTCCCGAACATCAACCCACTCCCCACCATCATCACCACCAGTTATGATAAAGACGGTATAATCGATGTGCCCTCCCCACTCCCGGCCCTCTCCGCTCCCCTGCAGTGGTTTATTGGCGCCACGTGACTCCTGTGTTCCTTCTTCGGGTGTTGGCTTGTGTTACGCTGTTTTTTTCTTTTTTTTTATACCATTTGAGTTTTTCACAGGAATTTATGAGCTAACCTAACCTAACCCTTTTCTTCTTCTTCTTCTTCTTCTTCTTCTTCTTCGTCTTCGTCTTCTTCTTTTCTTCTTGTTCTTTTGGTGTTTTTTATTGGTTTAGTGAGTTTGTTTCTCTCTCTCTCTCTCTCTCTCTCTCTCTCTCTCTCTCTCTCTCTCTCTCTCTCTCTCTCTCTCTCTCTCTCTCTCCTTCCTTTTTCATTCTTTCATTTCTTTCCTTCTTTTTTTTCTTCCTATATTTTCTTTTTTTTCCTTTAGCCAATTGTGGTATTAGAAAAGGTTGCCATAGTATCTCTCTCTCTCTCTCTCTCTCTCTCTCTCTCTCTCTCTCTCTCTCTCTCTCTCTCTCTCTCTCTCTCTCTCTCTCTCTCTCATTCCCTTCCTTTCTTTCTTTCTTTCATTCATTCATTCTTTCTTTCTTTCTATCTTTCTTTCTTTCTTCCTTCCTTCCTCAACTGACAAACAGAAACCTTGAATAACACCTCCTCCTCCTCCTCCTCCTCCTCCTCCTCTTCCTCTTTAATACCACAATCGGCAACGTGTAACACAATCCAACACCACAAATAAAGAATTCAGGAGTCTATTGGAGTCTGTAATCCGTTGTAACTCCCATGTAACCCTGTTGTGATCCTCTTTTTTCCCCACCGATCTTATCTAAATCCTCTTCTTGCATGTGTGTTTGTCTTTATCCTCTCTCTTTCTCTCTCTCTTTTTTCTCTTTCTCTTTGTCTTTTCTACCTCTTTCTCTTTTTTTCTTTTTCATTTTCTTTCTTTCCCTATTTTTTATTCATTTTCTTTTTTTCTCTTCTTTCTCTCATTTTTTCTCTTGTTCTCTTTTCTTTCTCTATTTGTCTATTCCTCTCTTCTCTTTTCTTTCTTTTGTCTATCCTTGTCTATTCTCTCTTTCTCTTTTCGTTGTCTCTCTCTCTCTCTCTCTCTCTCTCTCTCTCTCTCTCTCTCTCTCTCTCTCTCTCTCTCTCTCTCTCTCTCTCTCTCTCTCTCTCTCTCTCTCTCTCTCTCTTTTCCTTTCTTGCATGTTGTATGATCTGTATTTGTCTCTCTTTTTTTCTCTCTCTCTTCTCCCTCTCCCTCTCCCTCTCCCTCTCCCTCTCCCTCCCTTGCCCTCCCCCTTCCCCCTCCCCTCCCCCACCCACGTCCCTTCTTGTCATTTGTTTGTATGTATGTTTGTTTGTTGCAGGTAATGAGCTAATTAGATTGTTAGATTGTAGTTTGTTGTTATTCTTGTTTTTGTTGTTGTTTTTTTAAAGTGTTGTTGTTATCGTTGTTTTTTTTTTTTTTTTTATCGTGATTCGTGTAAAAATTTCGGTTCATTTCGTGATTTATTTTTTTTTCTTGGAGTTTTTTTCTTTCTTTTTTTCTTTTTCTACTCCGCAACCTGATCCCATTTTCTTTCCTCCCTCCTTCCTTCCTTCCTCCGTTCAGTTCCTTCCGTTTTCTTTCTTCCTCCTCGCGTCTCGTTTTCTTTAATTTTCCTTTATTTTTTGCGGAGTTATCACGTTTTTTTTCTTCTCTTTTCGTATCTTTTTCTTTTCTTATCACGTCGTTCAATTTTCTCGTCCGTTCTTTCGTTTATTTTCAAGTTTTCGCGAATTATTTTTTTTTCTTTTCATTTCGTCTTTTCATGTGACGTTTTTTTTTTTCATTCATTTACGTTTTCTCTTTATTTCGTGTATTTTTCTCGCCCGTTCGCTCAATAATTTCCAGTTTTTCGTGGATTTTCTTTTTTTTTTCTTTCATTTCAACTTTTCAGCGAGATGGTAAGTGGACATTTTTACATGAACTTCCTGCTCAATTTATTTTTTTACATTTTTTTTCTCAAATAACGCGTAACTTTTTTTTTTACCAGAATTTTTTGCTTTATCAGTTTTATTTTTCCCTTTTTTTTCTTTTCTTTAATTGGTCTTTTTTGCATACTTAGCTTTCCATTTGCATTTTTTATTTTCATTTTCCTTATTTATCTATTGTTTTATTTTTCTATCAATTCACTCTTTTCTCACGTCTATACATCGTCTTATTTTGCCATATTTGTATATTCAACTTTTCATATGCATCTTTTGTATTAGTCTTTCATCTATTTCCTTATTTCTTTATTGTTTCTTTTTTTCCTTCAATTTATACATATCCATCGTTTTATTTTGTCAAACTTTCAAACTCAACTTTTTATTTCCATCTTCTTTTTTTTATTAGTTTTCATTATTTTTACACTTATTTATTTTTCATTTAGTTTTCCTTGAATTTACTCTTCTTAAAAACATGCATCGTTTTATTTTGTCATATTTACGTAATTTACTTTTCATATGAATCTTTTTTATCTGATTTATTGCTTTCTTTTAGTTTCCCTTCAATTAACTTCTTTTTCATGCATGTTTAGTTGTGTTCCTTCATAGTTGCACGTTTGTGGTGTTGTGTTGACAGTTGACCTTGGTGAGATTAAGACCTGTATCCTGAAAAGCTTTCCTCTCCCACCATCACTGCTTTCCAAAGGCTCCAGTTGAAGATACTCGTGTTTTTTAAGAGTATTTTTTATAGTTCTAGTGATGGACTGCCAAGATTTCTAGTTTATTAAAAGGAGAAAATGTCATGAAAACTCAGCTAGTGGTTTCTGTGGCCTTGGAAATTTGTTGTGGTGAGAGGGGAAGGTGTTTTTAAGTACAGGTATAACTAGTAAATGCTTGTAACTTGTAAGCCAATGTTAGTGATGATTTTTAAGTGCGCGTCTCTTTGAAAACATTCCATGAAATTTAATGATGAAATATACACATCATGATTACTCAATTATATCTAGAGTGTCAATTTCAGTGCTTTGAGTATTGAGGAAGGTTTTGTATCTAAGTGTATTATTAACTCTCTCTCTTCAATATTTGCAGGGTTTTTTTTCTCCATTTTCTCTTCCTTCGTGTCTGTCTTCCTCCTTTTCATTATTTTTTTCATTTCATTTCTCTTTTTTCTGTCATTAGCCAGGTGACTCTCTCTCTCTCTCTCTCTCTCTCTCTCTCTCTCTCTCTCTCTCTCTCTCTCTCTCTCTCTCTCTCTCTCTCTCTCTCTCTCTCTCTCTCTCTCTCTCTCTCTCTCTCTCTCTCTCTCTCTCTCTCTCTCTCTCTCTCTCTCTCTCTCTCTCTCTCTCTCTCTCTCTCTCTCTCTCTCTCTCTCTCTCTCTCTCTCTCTCTCTCTCTCTCTCTCTCTCCTACTACTTCTACTACTACAGGTACTATTTTTTCCTCTTCTTCCTCTTCAACTACTACTATTCCTCTTCCTCCTACTCCTCCTCCTCCTCTTCTTCCTCTTCCTTCGTCTGTATTATCCTATTTCTTCACTAATATCGTAGAACACAAAGGAACAACAAATCTGATGCTGTTTTGAACCTCCTTTTAATTCCCTTTGCCTCAATCCTACTAGCACTAACTACTACAGCTGCTACCTTTACTACTACAGCTACTACTACCTTTACTACTACAGCTTCTACTACTCTTACCAACTTACTAACAAAATAACTTGCCATTACCTTCAGACAAGAACCTCATGAATGGCAACCTCCCCGGTGTAATGCTGCCACCTTACGAGACAGATAACAGGGTGCTGGACGTCCTGGAAATTCCTGGAAAGGGCAGATGCCACGTCTACATCGCCAGGTGAGGGAGTGGCAGGTGTGAGTGAGATATGGTTAAGACTGTTAGGCTGGTTCCAGGTCAGGGAGGGATGGGCAGGTATAGTAAGGTAAGGGAAGGTGACACAGGTTTTCAATCGTGTGTTTAATGTTCTTGTGGTCGATTAGTAAGATTTTTGTATTTACGACAGGAGGACTCTCTATTTAAGGGTTCTAGTTGATGGAATACAGGTTTTCAATGGTGTTTTTAGTGTTTTTGTGGGAGATTAGTAAGGTTTCTGTTTTATTGACAGGAGAAACACTCTATTCAAGGACTCTAGTTGAAGAAGTACAGGTTTTCAGTAGTGTTCTTAATGTTTCAGTGGCAGTTTAGTAAGATTTTTGCATTTACGACAGGAGAAACACTCTATTTAAGGGTTCTAGTTGATGTAATACAGGTTTCCAATGGTGTTTTCAAAGTTTCAGTATTAGATCAGCAAGATTTGCAAAGATGTACAGGTGACTGATTTTGGAAAGGTGTACCTAAGAGGCTGTCATTCTCTAATATTTTTATGATTGTTAAACGAAAAAAAAGTTAAAAAATACTACTATAACCACAGCTGTACTAAGACGAATATTATTGCAAAGGTGTACTGGTGACTCATTTTGAAAGGCGGATTTAAGAAGGTCCCATTCCCAAATATATCTATGATTGTTGTATGAAAGGCTGGTAAAAAGAATATTAATAAACCACGAATGTACTAAAATAAATATAATTGCAAAGGTGTACAGGTGATTAATTTTGAAAAGGTATACAGGTGACTATTCTATAAAGGTGTACAGGTGACTATTTTTACAGGTGACTATTCTATAAAGGTGTACAGGTGACTATTTTTACAGGTGACTATTCTATAAAGGTGTACAGGTGACTATTTTATAAAGGTGTATCTAAGGTTTTCTCATTTCAGGTATTCTTATGATCCTTTCCAACACTCGCCCAACGAAAACCCCGAGGCAGAGCTGGCGGTAAATGCTGGTGACTACGTGCTGGTGTGGGGCGCCATGGATGAGGTAACACTCTCTCTCTCTCTCTCTCTCTCTCTCTCTCTCTCTCTCTCTCTCTCTCTGGTAATTCCTTTTTTTCTCTCTCTCTCACTGTTCCACTTTCTCATTTCGTTTTGTATTTCATTTCTTTAATTCGTTTGACATTTTTTTATTTTTCATATTTTTCTTTGGTGAACTAGTATATTTCTCTCTCTCTCTCTCTCTCTCTCTCTCTCTCTCTCTCTCTCTCTCTCTCTCTCTCTCTCTCTCTCTCTCTCTCTCTCTCTCTCTCTCTCTCTCTCTCTCTCTCTCTCTCTCTCTCTCTCTCTCTCTCTCTCTCTACCGTCGCCTGGGATGGCTTCTTTGACGGAGAGCTTCTGGATGGGCGCCGCGGTCTTGTCCCTTCGAACTTCGTGGAGAAACTGGTTGGGGAAGACCTGGTAGAGTTCCATCAGTCTGTGGTTATGGGCCTCCGAGATGACGATGAGCCCGTTTCTACCTCCGTGCCCTCAGATCTAAACTTCATCTCTCAGGACGAACCGCATTTGATAGGTGAGTTTGGAAGGGAGAGAGGGGAAAGAGGGAAAGGTTTGTGGGTTTGTGGGTTGGTGTGGGTTGGTGTGGGTTGAGGGTTTCTTTCTCCTATTTCTTCTTTTCCTGTTTTTTTTCTGTCTCTGTGTCTTTTCTTTCTCTTTTTTTTTTTATTTGTGTGTGTGTGTGTGTGTTTGTGTTTGTGTTTGTGTTAGTTCTCTCTTTTCTCTCTTTTCTCTTTCTGTCTATTTATGTTTGTTGGTTTTCTATTCTCTTTGTATTTCTGTGTGTGTGTGTGTGTGTGTGTGTGTGTGTGTGTGTGTGTGTGTGTGTGTGTGTGTGTGTGTGTGTGTGTGTGTGTGTGTCTGTCTGTCTGTCTGTTGTCTTTTTATTTTGTTCTCTATTACTTTGTCGACTTATGATTCTCTCTCTCTCTCTCTCTCTCTCTCTCTCTCTCTCTCTCTCTCTCTGTCTGTCTGTCTGTCTGTCTGTCTTTAAGGGGTAACTATAATAACCTTTAACATGTCTCTTTTTCTCTGTCAATTTTTTACTTTATAACTGACCTGTTCTTCCTTTATAAACTCATGTCTGTTGCAGTGTTGTCTCCCGCCTCCCTTGAAACTCACACTGTTCTCATTGCCTCTTAGTCTCCAGCTTATGTACTCTAGTCTCAGTCAAATCTTCGCTCCGTCCCGCTCCGTCCCGCTCCGTCCCTCTCCCTCCCAGCCCCGTCTCAAGCCCTCTTTATATCCAAGTTTCCCTCTGTTTTCCTCTGTTTCTCCGTTCCCCCACTCCCTCACTCCATCTCGTGTTTTTATTCCGGTTTTTGTTTTCCTCTCTTTTTTTGACAGGAGTTGTACATTGCAGAAAATATGTGGTAAAGTGGTGTTTTTTTTGTGTGTTTGCGTGATGGTTTTATTGGGGTTAGTGTGGTTAGTTTAAAATGATGGTTAAAGTTTTTTTTTTTAATTGATTAGCTCACTTATTCTCTCTTTAATTTATTTTTTTGTTTGTATTTATCAACTTTCCACTCGAAATAAAGCTGGCCATCCCACACAAAGAGAGAGTAAGGAAAAATGAGGAAATTAATAGTAACAATCAATTTTTTTCACCTTTCAATCAGTTAGTAACGTGACAAGGAAGCAAAACCGAATCATTCTACTTCATCTGGCCTTGTAAACACTGGACACAAAGCGATAGTAAGGTCAATGAAAAATTAATAATAACAATAAACTTCTTTCATCTTTTTTTCAATCAACTAAGACGTGACATGCAAAAAAAATAATCTTACCTCATCTGACCTTATAAAACTAGAAACTCAATAAAAACTGTTCATTTGACTCACTAATTGCCTCGCACCACAAACAGAAACGTAATATCTCTCACCTATTCTGCAATGTACATCTCCTGACTAAATCTTGTCGAGGTATCTTGGCTGTGAATCTTTAGGACATTTAGTAGCTTTATTCTACCTCCCTCATTCCCTTCCCTCCCTTGCCTTTTCTTAGGTATTCAAACTGTGCCCAAAT
>NC_059264.1:716582-761582 GCF_017591435.1 Portunus trituberculatus | reverse complement strand
CTCCTCCTCCTCCTCCTCCTCCTCCTCCTCCTCCTCAGTTACGTCTTGTTATGCAGTACTATTAAAATTCATGATATTTTCTCTTTCAGTGTGGCCAGATTTGTATGATAAGGATGTGACATAATATGATAAGCGAGTGTTTTGGGTGCTCTCTCTCTCTCTCTCTCTCTCTCTCTCTCTCTCTCTCTCTCTCTCTCTCTCTCTCTCTCTTAGGCCTAACTCGGTAGAAGGGAACAGGTTAGGCTTAAGGTTTTCTTGAAGGATGTGGAATGTGATGGTGGTGGTATTATTATTATTATTATTATTATTATTATTATTATTATTATTATTATTATTACTATTATTGTTAGATATATTTACTATGTAGTTATTTGAATCGTTTTGTAACATTTTGATAGATAGATGGGTAGATAGATAGATAGATAGATAGAGAGAGAGAGAGAGAGAGAGAGAGAGAGAGAGAGAGAGAGAGAGAGAGATTATAGATCATACTCCACAAAATTAGAAAAAAAGAAACTGCAACACACACACACACACACACACACACACACACACACACACACACACACACACACACACAAACAAACAAACATACCACCATATTACAGAAAGCTAATACATGAATCTTATCTTCCCCCTCCTCCTCATCCTCCTCCTCTTCCTCCTCCTCTTCCTCCTCCTCCTGCTGCTCCTCCTCCTGCTACTTCTGCTGCACCTGCCACCCCTGCAGACATGGTGACCAATCAGAGCCGCCACAACGCCTATCTGAGCCACCTGGACCTGGAAGATATCATAGAAGAGGACGAGGAGACACTAGGAGAGCATGGTGAGTGTACGAGCTATCCCTTAAATGTGCTACGTTTTCTTTGATGTGTGTGACAGAGAACGGGTGAATATTTGGTGAGAGAGAGAGAGAGAGAGAGAGAGAGAGAGGTATTGAAGTGGTGTTTATATATATTTACGGTTTTTTTTTCTATTTTTTTGTGTTTTTTATCAATATTTCTTTATTTTTGTGTGTATATAAAATTTGTGTATGTATCCAGATCACAAGCAGGTAAAGTTAATCAGATGCATATATAAATTTACCTCATATCAATTGCTGTTTTTATTATTATTATTATTATTATTATTATTACTGCCATTATTATTATTATCAATATTATTAAATCTTAAAGGTTTTGCATCTTTATATCTATTTCTTCATTCGTCAATTTATTAAGTCTTGTATTAATCTATTTGTTTCATCAATTAATTGCTTCACTAAATATTTGAGTATCTATTTACTCATTTGTCTCTTGATTGATTGATTTTATTTGCATTGAAATCAAAGTTACATTTTCTTTTTTTCTTGTTTTTTTTTACGTAGCCAGATAAATATATGAGCATTTACTATTTCATTATTACTATCATTATTATTATTATTGTTATTATTATTATCATTATTGTCATTATTATTGTTGTTGTTATTGTTATTGAAAGTAAACATGAATGATAAATCACTTCCATTTAATTAATATAAAAAAAATCAAACCCAAACAAACTTACAATAAAATCCAAAAAACGAATGTAAATATAATAAAACCCCCCAAAAAAATAAAATAAACCAATAAAATAAGAAATAATTCAATAGGTACTATAAACATAACAAAAATAAAAAAAAACAATCAATATACCAAATACTTCACCTGATTTATGCATCTCTTAAGCCTTAATGCATTTGTTTACATTTTTATATCTCTTTATGTATGTATGTATGTATGTCTATGTACACGATGCCTCCCCATGTATGGAGGAGAGGGTTTTCCTAGTGTATCTTGGCTGGCCTGCGCGATCATACGATAGCTGCGCATAGTGACTAGAGATTGACTGTCCTGTAGCCCTTTTTGTAGCCCCGAGACAGCGTAGGGCAGGGAGATGGTTGGGCTGGGATGTCGGGCTAACTCTCTCTCTCTCTCTCTCTCTCTCTCTCTCTCTCTCTCTCTCTCTGGTTCTTTTCTTTTTTTCGTTTTCTCTTTTATTCGTTTTCTTTCTCTTTCTTTCAGTGTTTCAGTCTTCTTCCTTCTCCTCTTTCTTCCTTCTTCTTCTTCTTCTTCTTCTTCTTCTTTCTTCTCTCTCAGTGTCTGTTGTTGTTTGGATTTTCTTTGTATTCTTTGTATTTCTCCTCCTCCTCCTCCTCCTCCTCCTCTTCTTCTTCTTCTCCTCCTCCTCCTCTTCTTCCTCCTAAGAGAGAGTTATTTTTTTAGCTGTAGGAAGTTGAACGTTTAGCTTCTCTAGATTACGGTTACTACTTCTACTACTACTACTACTACTACTACTACTACTACTACTACTACTACTACTACTACTACTTTATCTTTTGGATGTGTTGTCATTCGTGATTAAGTGGTCTTGTGTTGTGTTTCTACTATTACTACTACTACTACTACTACTACTACTACTACTACTACTACTACTACTACTACTACTACTACTATTTCTACAATTTTTCTTTCCATTACCACCCTATCACCTTCACTATTACTATTTCTACTACTACTACTACTACTACTACTACTACTACTACTACTACTACTACTATTTCTACAACTTTCTTTCCATCCACTACCCTACTACTACTACTACTACTACTGCTACTACTACTACTACTACTACTACTACTACTACTACTACCTTCACTACTACTACTACTACTACTACTACTACTACTACTACTACTACTACTACTACAGTGTACCGTGGTGTAATGTGCCTGCCGTGGTTACTGTTCTACCCAATGATAGTAGTTTAGCATAGTTGGGTCGCGCCTGCCTATTACTACTACTATTAGACCATGCCCGATTACTATGTGCGTGTGTGCGTGTTTGAACAGATGCAGTTAGTCTTTCTTTTTCTGTTTGTGCATCCTTATTGGTCGACTCAAGCGTTGTATTCTGCACGATCAGACTAAATAAGAGAAGGAAAGAGGTTATTAAGAGCCAGTGATTTATTTTTATTTATTTTCGGTTTTTCTCGTAAGATCTTGTGTTTGGTGCATATGTCATTGAGAAATCTGTTTTTTTTTTTGGTATGGAGTTAAGAAAGTGATGTTGCTTTTTTGAACGTTTTATTTTTTGTGCATATTTGAAAACGTAATATTTTTTTTTGACATGAAGCTGAGGCAGTGAAAATTTATCGCATCATTATTTATTAGCGTTATTATTTTCACGTATTTAATTTTGTGCTTATTTGAAAAGCGTAACATAATATTTTTTTTTATATAAAGTTGAGACTCTGAAAATTTATCTTAAAGTTATTCATTTTGATGTATTTCCTTTCATGCATATTTGAAAAACCACAACATTTTTTGGGGAAACAGTACAAACTTAACCTTAGTCTTACGCATTTAATTTTGTGCATATTTAAAAAAAAAACACATTATTTTTGGTATGGAGTTGATACAGTGTAAATTTAACTTATCCTTATTATTTCCACGTATTTCATTTGATGCATATTTGAAAAACCGCAACATTTACTTATTTTTTAACAGTACAAATTTACCTTACTTTTACGTATTTGATTTTGTGCACATTTGAAGAACCGTAACATTATTTTGGTATGGAGTTGTTGATTGGACTAGTTTGTAGAATGCCCGGGAGATGGCGGGGCTGTGTTGTGGCGCCTCCCTCGTGTCTGTCCCTTGGTGTCTGTGTGAGCGGTGAAGTGAAGGCAGCGTTGCAGGGCTGAGAGAGCGGTAGTGTGCAGTAGTGTAGCGCTCCGGCCGGCCAGTCTTTAGTCTTTTGCCTCTACAGCCCCCCTGACCCTGCCCCGCCCTTTCCCGCCCCAGCCCCGCCCCAGTCCCGCCCCAGCCATGTCTTTAAACACGCCCAAAGTCTTATATTAGTGTTTCTCTCTCTCATTTCTTGCTTTTTCATGTTTTCTTATTGTTTTCGTTATTATTTTCTCTCTTTATCTCTATTATTTTTTTTATTGTTTTCCTCTCTCTCTCTCTCTCTCTCTCTCTCTCTCTCTCTCTCTCTCTCTCTCTCTCTCCTTTGTATCTTCCATTATCTGCTATTTTTCTCTCTCCTTTCTGCTTTTCAATTTTCTTTATCATCTTTTTGTGTGTCTTCCCTTCTTTCTACATTATTTCATTCACCTTTTCTTATCTTTTACTATTTTTCTTTATTTTCTCGTCCTTCTATTCTTGTTTAATTAATTTTCCCCTCTTCTTTTTCTCTTTTTTCTATTTCGTATTGTCTTGCCTTGTTTCATATTATACTCCTTTTCCTCCTCCTCTTCCTCCTCTTCCTCTTCCTCCTTCCTCCTCCTCTTCTCTCCTCCTCCTCCTCCTCCTCCTCGTCGTCTAGTCTTACCGCTGCTCCTTCTGTTCCTCCCCTCTTAGCTTTCCCTCGTTCGTCTCGTTCCTCCTCCTCCTCCTCCTCCTCCTCCTCCTCCTCCTCCTCCTCCTCCTCCTCCTCCTGTCCCTTGTGCCTCATATAATCTTGTTCTTCTGTCATTTTCTTTTTCATAATACTCCTTCTCATCCTCCTCCTGGTTCTATTTATATCTCATCTCCACCTGCTCCTCCTCCTCCTCCTCCTCTACTGCACCTCCCCGCCGCCATTCGCTGGACGAGCTGCGCATAATGCCAGAGTATCAAGTATAACATCCCTGCTCTGTGCTTCCCTCCCCCCCCCCACCAATGAGTCCCTCCCTCCCTCCCTCCCTCATATTAAGAGCTGTTATGACACTCAAGCTCTTTTGTGTATCATTTTTATTATCCTTATTATTGCGTTGTCTTTTTTTTTTTTTGTCTTATACAACTATACTGCTGCCGTGCCTGTTGTTACCACTGTCGCTACTGCCGCCCCCACTGTGTCTGCTGCCCGCTTACCATGCATGGAGACGCTTGTAGTGACTTTGACCTTCTCTTAACTAGACCTCTTCTTCTCGGTGCTAGTCCCCCCTCCGGTCCAGCTCACCCTCGAACGACAGTTAAACAAGAGCATCCTCATCGGCTGGAATCCCCCGCCTGATGCCGCGCCAGCCTCCATCGAGTCTTACCACGTGTATGTCAACGGTCTCCTCAAGACGACTGTACGCGCCACAGAGAGAACCCGGGCGCTGGTGGAGGGTGTGGACTCTACGAAGGTGAGATGTGTGAGTCAACACTGGCCGTTCTGTAATGCTTGGCTGTGTTTTGGGGGTTTTTGTTGTTTTTTTATGTGATGTGGAGTTTTCATTGTGATTTTTATGGGGTAGAGGAGATATTTTATGTAGTTTCTGTAGTTCCTGTAGGTCAGAAGCTGTCTAAAACCACCAAATAGTAAGCAGAATGAATATGGAAACACGTCATAGCACTGAAGGGATTAATTCCATCTATCATCCCCATCCAAGTAACACCAGACACCCGCTTCCCCGTCACAGCTCCACAGAATAAGCGTGCGTTCAGTGACCCCAAACCGGAGGACTTCGAGGGACGCTGCCTGTACAATGGTGATAGGGAAGGAGGCGCCACTGGGACCCACGAGTGTTAAGGCCACCTCCATCACCTCCACCTCGGCTGTCATCTCTTGGCTTCCCTCAAACTCTAACTTCCAACACACAGTCTGCGTGAATAATGTAGAGGTGCGCACTGTCAAGCCAGGAGTTTACCGCCACACTATTACAGGTGAGTGGTGTGACTGGTTCAGTGTGGTTTTTGGTGGTTTTTGTTGATGTAAGAGGGGAAAAGTAGTCAAGGGCAACAGAAAAGATTAAAAGAAGGTTCACTCAGTCGCCAGTCCTCTTACAGGTTCGAATCGGTTAGCCAAAAGACAGGTTTAGTTTTAGGCTTTTTTTCTTTGATGTTTTACTTGTTTTTCTTTCTCTGGGGGGGGTAGTGGGGAGTGTGGTGGAGGAATTTGGGGGGGTAAAGTATGGGAGGTGTTGTGAATTGTTTTGGTGCGTTTTCTTTGATATTCTAATTTTTCTTAGTTCTCTCCACATTTCCTATCTTTCTTTATTATCCTTGTTTTCCCTTTCTTTTTTCTTTCTCAGTTTTTTTACCTCTTAGTTACCTATAGCTAGACCCTTCCTTCACCACCACCACCACGACTAACACCCAATCTCCCTCCTAGGTCTGTCCCCAAACACAACGTACAGAGTCACCATTCGCGCCAAGAACCTTCGAGCCCCTCAGTTTGACGCCAAGGGCCCTAGGAGTCAGGAGCGCCTTTCCACCACCATTGAATTCCGCACACTGCCCAAGGGTGAGTGTCTGGCCCCGTGTGTTTGGCTCCTGTTGTGTGAGAGAGTGAGTGTTAAGTGAGAGAGTGAGAGGTTGTGAGTGTTAGTGCCCAGTGTCTTGTGAGTCGTGTTTGTTGTGTTGTTGTTATTGTTATTGTTGTTATTATTGAGGGTTTGTTGATGTGAGGGTTCAAATATGGTGGTTTTGAGGGTTTTTTTCAGAGAGAGAGAGAGAGAGAGAGAGAGAGAGAGAATAAAAAAAACAAATCCAAAAAAAAATAGTTATGCCTTTAAAGGAAAATAGAACTGTAGATAAAAAAAAAACAAGAAAAATCTAAATCAAAACCATCAAATCAAAAGCACACAGTAGAAGACACGGCTCACCTGGACACGTGACTTGAGTATGAGTAAATGAGTCTCACCTGTGAAGTAATTAGTGTGTGAGGTGTGTGTGTGTGTGTGTGTGTGTGTGTGTCATACTGTTAGTGTGTGACTTTAATAACTTTACCATCATTACTCCATCGCCATCACTACTACTACTACTACTACTACTACTACTACTACTACTACTACTACTATCATTATCACTTAGTTCTGTTCCACTTTACTGTAGGAAGAGGTTTTTTGCTCAAATATGTCGCCAGCACAGTATATTTTAAATCACTTCGTTTTTTTTTTTTTTTTTGTTGCTGACTGATTACTTGCCTAAAGATATCTGTGTCACATTATTTATTTTCTTGTCATTTTTTTTTTTCTATAGTTTATGTTTTTCTTTGGCTGGTTTCTTAATGTCATTTTAATCTGTCACAACTCACACTGTTAGAAGCTGTCTCGGCGGCCGGTGAGTACAACTGTCACTTATCCGTGTTGCTTCCTTCGTATCACTCCATAATGTATCACTGAAACTTGTGTATCTTTTTCCTTGCCTCTATCTTAATCTAAATATATCTCTTTTAATTTCTCCATTTTTTTCTACCTCTCTCTCTCTCTCACTGGGTTCACTTTTATCATTTCCTCCTTTTCTTCCTAATTTCTCTGGGTTTACTTTATCTCTTTCAATTTCATTTTCTCCTCCTTTTCTTTTATCATTCCTAATTTCTCTGTTTATATCTCTGTCTTTCTTTCCATATCTATTTCCTGAGTCTCCTTTATCTCTTCTTTCCTTTCTCCTTATCTTTTCCTTCATTCTCCATCGTTTTTTTTTTGTTTCTCTATCTCTCTTGAATTCTTATAGCTTTCCTCCTCTTTCTCTTAATCTCCTTCGTATCTCTCTTTTTACTCTTCTGTCTCTTTCTCTATCTCTGTTTCTTTGTAAATCTTGTATCTTCTCTCTCTCTCTCTCTCTCTCTCTCTCTCTCTCTCTCTCTCTCTCTCTCTCTCTCTCTCTCTCTCTCTCTCTCTCTCTCTCTCTCTCTCTCTCTCTCTCTCTCTCTCTCTCTCTCTCTCTCTCTCTCTCTCTCTCTTCTCTTGTCTTCACCACACATTACTTCTGCGCACGCACCAAATATCATCGCCACCACCACCACCACCACCACCACCACCACCACCACCACCACCACCACCCCATCCCCGGCCCCCGATCCTCAGCCCGGCCAACCAACCACTCACAACAAAGAAAGAGAAAGATGCACTACTGAAGGAGGCGGTCATTGGCTCCTTCAGGGTCGTGGCGAGGTCTCGGGGGCCTGGCAGGGAAGGGGAGGCCCGCAGCAGGTCCCTTCGTCGGTGTTTGAGGCCATCTCTTGTTATCACTATTATTATTACTAAATGTACTCTGAACACGCTGCCTCACTGCTTTGTAGAGAGGTCGCTTCTATTTATGAGTTGGCTCGTGTTCCACCACCTCCTACACCCTTCTCAACGCCCGCCCTCCTTCGCCCGCCCTTGGCTAGAGGCACCCTCAGTCCCACTCTCTGTGACATTGGAAGTCTAGGTGGTTCTGTGTGTTCGTTTTCAGTTTATCCTTACTCGTGTTGCACCGTTTTCTGTTTCGTATCATTTCTTCCTTCCGTCTTCCTCGTCCTCGTCCTCCTCCTCCTCCTCCTCGTTGTTATGTTTGGTATACCAGCACTCGGTTTGTTTGTCTTTTTCTGTTTTAAGTTTTGATATCTTTCTCTCCCTGTAATTCCCCCTCCAACTTTTCTCACATAACGGTTTGTTTTGAGATGTGAGCCATGTGTGTTTCCCTTTCACAGCCCAAGACTCACTCACTGCTCCTTGTTTTCCTTTACCAAAATCCCCAAAGAGTCAAAAAAGAGTCCACGTTTTCGTTTAGTTCAGTACCTCAGTATGGTGGTCCTCTGTCCCCCCTCCCCCGTTGTTTTTTCTCTATCCCACGTTCTCTATGACAGAAGATGTAAATAAGTGACGTCACACTCCAGGAACTCAGTATAATCGACTGAGCACGAGGGTGGATGGGTCAGTAGCTAGCAGGGTGTGGGAGGAGGAGGACACAAGTCTGTTGTCCGCGATGCCCTATGATGACTCACGCTCTCTGTGTTCCATGCCACGCCAAGGTTGGAGAGGTAAATATGCTAGTCACTTCCCTCCCTCAATCCTCCAAAGTCTTTCTCCCTTTAGTTGCAAATTTCCTCCCTTTAGAAGAAAATTTGTGAACTCTGTGTAAAAAATGTTTCTCTCTCCCTTTAGTTGCAACCTTCCTCCTTTAGAAGACAATATTGTAAGCTCTTTGGTGTAAGAAAGTTTCTCTCCCAGTAGTTGCAGTCTTCCTCCCTTTAGAAGAAAATTTATAAACTCTTTGGTGTTAAAAAGTCTCTCCTTTTAGTTGCAGCCTTCCTCCCTTTAGAAGACAAGATTATAAGCTATTTGCTGTTAAAAAACGTTTATCTCCCTTTATTTGCAGCCTTCCTCCCTCTAGAAAACTGTCCTTAGCTCCCTGGACACTCTTAGATACATTTACTACATCCTCCTTCCCTTTAGTAAACATAGAGTTGTAAAAAATGTTATTATCTTCCCTCCCTCTTCCCAACTTTTCTTTTCCCTCCCTTTAAATAGAACACACTAAGTTAAATGGTCCTAATCTCCCTTTACACCTTCATAAATCGGTTTACTGAGATGTTGTTATGCTTTTCACCTTCTCTCCTTTTAGATGCAACCTCTCCTACTCCCTTTAGCCTAATAAAGGGTTCCTATCCCTTTAAAAAGCATCGTGAATCCATGAACTCCCTTACATGCTTCATATTGCCACACTCCCTTGTCCTCTAAACTGCTTCCCTTTAGCTTATAAGACCAAAGGAGCCTCTTCAGTTATTCCCTTTGTGTCTTGGCAAATCTTCCATTCCTCTCTTAATTAATGCGTCTCTTCATAAACTTCTTCAAATAACACCTTCCCTTGTCTTCCCTCGTCCTCTAAACTGCTTCCTTTTAGACTATAACACCAAAGGAGCCTCCACTTACTCCCTTTGTGTCTTTACATTCTTCCGTTTCTCCCTTTATTAATACGTTCCTTCATAAGCTTCAAATAACATCTTCCCTTTGTATCTTGTCCTTTTCTGCCTTAAGTGTAATATAAAGGACTTGTTTCCCCCTTTAGAAATATCTCATAGGGTTGTTTACATGTCCTCCCTTTTAAGTATTCATTTCCTCTAGCTATACAACCCTCCTGGCTCCCTTTATCTCTTTAGCAGAGGTTTTTCTTCGTTCTTGAAAGCCTCACAAAATTCTAAACTGTGTTAGTAAATATTCTGGTAAATTTCTTTAGAAACCGCTAATTACAACCTCCCTTTAGAAACCACAATCTTCCCAAGTTCCCTTTAGATACCACGTCAAAGCTTCCTTTAGAAACCACCTCCCTTCCAAGCTTCCTTTAGAGATCACTTCAGTTTCAGGCTCTCTTTAGAAACCACTAATTACAACCTTCCTTTAGAAACCACCTCAAAAATCCCTTTAGAGAACATCTCTCCAAGCTCCCTTTAGTCTAGAGACCTCCACTGAACTCTATCACAAACCCTCAAGACTCCCTTTGGATTGTCCCTGTAATTTAGAAAACAAACGGTATCGAATTGTTCTTAAGTATCTTCCTTCTCTCCCTTACCTCGTGGAGTTTTCAGCCTGGTAACGCTTGAGTGCCATTATAGAGGTGTCTTTATTCATGTCGTAGTACATTAGTCACCTTCTCCCTTTAGAAACCTCCCTTGTCTAGAATACCGAGGCCCTTCAGTTCTCTTTAGTAATGCCTCACTCTTAGATACCCTTTCCTGTGTCTGAGAAACCTAGCCACTCGTCTCAATGTGGAGCTTGATCGTATGTAGCCTTAGAAACCTTAGAAACCTGCTCATGGCCGGTGTCAGATGCAGCAGACTTTTCATGGCTTTAGAAACCATGTTCTTTAGTGTTTCGGAACCTCTGACACATTCCAAACACTGTCGATTCTCTTCCAAAAGCCTTCCAACTCTATATAAACGCCAGAATTCCTTAAAAACACCAATAAGTACCCTAAAAACAAACTTCCTGCTTTAGATACCTTAAAAAATCGTACTTTCTGCCTTAGACTCCTTAAAAAAACATATGATCCCTTTGTAAATCGCCATAAACACATACACTCACCTACGTCGAGTGTTCCTTGCCTTAAATCCTAAATATAACACTTTTATCACGTTCCTTTTTACTCCTGCCCCCTCCCTGCCTTCAAGATCCCCCCCTTGTCAGGACAGAGGCTGGGTGTCCTATGAGTGTCGCGACGAGTGCTCCATGCGTAGGACTCCTTGAGGCATCCCTGAAGGCGTGGTCCTATGGGTGGGTAAGGGAGGCCTGAGGTTAGTGTCTGGTAGGGGGCTTGAGGTCCAGTGAAGTTGAGGTTAGAGGTTAGAGGTTAGAATGCCAGATAGAGGTTTGAGGTCCACTGAAGCAAGGTAGATGAAGTTGATTGTTTTTATTTGACAGGTGGGGTTAAAGTGTCAGGTGGAAGTTTGAAGTCCTCTAAGACAAGGCAGGTGAAGTTGATTGTTTTTGATTAGCAGGTGAGGATGAGGGAAGTTTCTTTGTAGCATTTTAACAGGTGTGTAACAGGTGTGTGAAGTGGTGTTCGGTGTATCTCAGACTCCAAGATGCGTCAGGCTATCAAAGGAAAGGATGAACAAGATAATGTAGGCTTCATTGTAACAGCTAAGTTATGAAATGCACAAATAACTCAATATGGAATTAACTGAGTCTTAGAGAACGTTTTACTATTGGTGAGCTAACAAGGACGTTTCTCTCGCTGCTATCGAGTTCCTGCTCTTACTAGGGCCACCGTGGTGCAGTGGAACCATGTGTGCTTTGAGGTCCGAGAGGTCTCCAAGCGCACGGGTTCGAATCCTGTCCACGGTCCGAGTGTAGGTTGGGCTTCCTCACTCGGGGCAACTGTTTCCTAGCGGGTGGGTTTTGAGATAGGTAGTAGCCCAGAAATTCCCGTGAAAAGCCCACATGGTATAAATAAAAAATAAAAAAAACAGTGCAATGGACGAACAAGGTCGACATTCAGACTTCAATACAATAGCTAGGTTATGAAAATACATTAAATAACTAAATGTAGCATGAACTCAGTCTTGAACGTGTTGGTGAGCTAGTACGGACATTTCTCTCACAGTTATCGAGTCCCTATTGTTGCCAACACAGTTTTTACAAAGAGGCGGGAAACAGTGACCGTCTTGTACAGCATCACTCAGTTTAACCAACACAACACCAGCAGACTGAGTGAGGCTCGCATTCTCAAACGCTTCTGTGCTTTATCTCCACTGTTGAAAAGGCTTTATTTAAATTTACACGAGTTTTTTAAGGTGTTTTTACTGTTCTAGAGCCAGAGTGATAAGATTTCTGCATTATTAACTGGAGAAACACTTTAGAAAACCCCGCTAATCATCTCTGTGGCCTTGGAAAACAGTTGTGGTGAGAGAGCAAAGCGTTTCTGAATACTGACCTGACTCCATCACCTCAGCACTCACTGGACGATGACACTGATGTGCTTAGCGTAACACACTCATAACGTCATTTCGGAAACTGAAGCCAAATGTGTCCAGAATGTGTGAGGTGAGAGACAGACAGCAGACCGGAGAGGAGAGAAACGATGGTGCGTGATAGCCAAGTGGATTAGTAAAAATGATGCGTTGCCGGCAGGTGAAGGAAAATAATCAATGTTAGATTAGATTAGACAGATAAAACAGGGGATTAATTCTACTGATGGATTGTAGTGAGGTGGATTAAATTTCACCTGAATAGATACAGGTAGATAAAGATGAACTAATCAACACAGGTAACCCTCGGCCTTCCCTCCCCACCTCACCTTTCCCTCCTCCCATTCCCGTCCACCGCACCACCACCTGCTTCTCCACCACCACTAAAACTACCACCACCGCCGCCACCGCCACCCACGCCAATCTAAATGCACCGTAGTACCTTTTTAAACTCCTGTGCGTCACCGTGTATGTGTCTGTTAACGTACAGACAACGCACACCGCCTTTGTAGTCAGTCAGTGTGAACGTTTCAGCAGCATCTACCACTGTCTTCTGTTACTCTCTCCTATGACCATTGTGATAATTGGTGCTTCATGATGGTGATGACTTTGTGGTGTGCTGTGTAGAGTGATGTTCTGTGAGTGGTGTTGTTGTTGTTGTTGTTGTTGTTGATGTTGATGTGTCGAGGCAAAGCAGTGAGATTAGTTGAGTTATTTGTCTTACCGTACTGTATTTAGGTTAGGGAATATTAATTTACACAGGTGGATGGGTTTTAGGTTAGCATTGTTTGTTATTAGTGTTTAGTTGTAAGAAAATGGAATTAGGACAGGAAAATTACTACTAGTACTCCTATTTCTACGACTACTACTACTACTACTACTACTACTACTACTACTACTACTGCTGCTTCTGCTGCTGCTGCTGCTTCTGCTGTTTTGTGGTTAGTTAGTAATAATAGCCCAATGTTGCTAGGTCTGTGTGTGTGTGTGTGTGTGTGTGTGTGTGTGTGTGTGTGTGTGTGTGTGTGTGTTATTTTTGTGAATGTGTTTAGAAGTATAACTGATGTGTGTGTTATATGATTGTGTGTGTGTGTGTGTGTGTGTGTGTGTGTGTGTGTGTGTGTGTGTGTGTGTGTGTGTGTGTGTGTGTGTGTACCAAGCCCTGCTAACGTGACATTTTCTTTCCGCCACGTCTATCGCAGATCCGAAAGGTAACACGACTCTAAAACCACGACGTTATAGCACTGCATTCACTCACTCACTGCGCATGTCTCACTCGCCAGGCCCAGGCACCCTAGATGTGTAGGCCTCCACCACCACCACCACCACCACCATTACCACCACTACTACCACTACTACTACCACCTCCACCACCACTGTCACCACTACCACTGCTACCACTATTGTTGCTTCTAATGCTGCTATATATGTAATTCCCTTCAGGTTTCCATAACATGTTACCGTAATTTTAAAGTCATTTTTTTAATACATTTTTTTTTTTTTTATATAATTACATTTTTTTTTTTTTCTATATTGCTTCAGGTTTAACTACTTCTACTATTGTTATTGATGTTATTTTTGCTGCTGCTGCTGCTGCTATTACGACTACTACTGTTACTACTACTACTACTACTACTACTACTACTACTACTACAACCACTAACACACACACACACACACACACACACACACACACACACACACACACACGCCATCGGGACTTCACTAGCAAAAAGCCCAGCCTCTTATCCTCGCGCGGCTTACGGTCTCCCTCTAGACTTCCTGCACGCTAGGGGCAAGGGGAGGCGGCTAGGGGGAGAGCGTCAGCCTCACTCCTGTCCCCATGTGGCAAAGACTGTCCCTCCTCCGTGTTGCCAGTCAGGGTATGAAGGTGGTTGTGTTGTGAGGCCAAGGTTGTTCCGCTGGTGGTGTTGAGGTTATTAATGTGTTGTTCTTAGTTGTGTTATGATATTTTTTATTCATAGGGCTACATAAGGTTACAATAAACAAGGCCACTTATTAAAAAAGGCCCACTGGTTTTAGTATTGTTATTGTTATTGTTGTTATTATTATTATTATTATTATTATTATTATTGTTGTTGTTGTTACTTCTGCTTCTCCCAGTTCAACTTTTACTATTAATACTTCTTTTACTACTACTACTACTACTACTAATAATAATAATAATAATAATAATAATAATAATAATAATAATAATAATGACGAACTTTATCTCTGCTTATCTACACTCAAAATAATCCCAATTCCTTCATATCATTAATTCTTCATACTAGAGTTGAATAATAAATATCAAATTATGAAAAAAAGTAGCAATTTCAAAATAATGAAGTAAAACCATCTAATACATTTTTTTCCTATATAAGAATTAAGAAAAAAAAACAATAAAAAAGCACCACATTTTCTGAATATCAAAAAATCATCTTCAGTTTAACCAGTCAGTCAGTTAGTCAGTCAGTCAATCAGTCAACCAATCAATCAGCCATTCAGTCAATCAATCAGTTAGTAAATCAACCAGTCAACCAGTGAATTAATCAGTCAGTCAGTCAATCAGTCAAACACTCAATCAACCAGTCAGTCAGTCAATCAATCAGTTAGTCACTCAGTCAACCAATAAGTCAGTCAGTCAGTCAGTCAAACACTCAGTCAACCAGTCAATCAGTCAGTCAGTCACTCAGTCAACCAATAAGTCAATCAGTCAGTCAGTCAAACACTCAGTCAGTCAACCAGTCAGTCAGCCAGTCAATCAAAAAGAGATACAGAAATTAAAGAAACGAGGCACAGGAAACACACATTCCTACCTATGCAAAAAATCCAATTAAAACAAAAACACACCTGTGGAAAGCCTTGGCAGTCACTTAGACCCCACCTGTCGATACCTGGCCACCCCTGTCCATCCCCTGCAGCACCAGCACACCCTGCCTCACCTCACCACCCCTACCACTAGCACTATTAGCACCACAACACACTCGCAACACAATTTAACCCTTTGCCTTGCTCGTATAACTTGTGTGAACTTGTCTTTCCACACCCTAGCACACCCCCAGCACACCCCAGCACACCCCCAGCACATGAGTCACGCCTTAAGCACCCCCAGCACCCCTCTCTCAGCACTGCATGTCCCTCCAATCTTTCAGTATCATGTGTAGTGTTCAAGGGTGTATAATTTCTCACCCGTGTCTTTTTTATTGGGTATTTTTGGTGTGTTTCTCCCTGTCTCCCTCCCCCCAGCAGTGTGTTTCTTACCTATGTGCCGGGGTAGTGTTTTTCCATAGGTGAGGGTGTTAGATTCTGCTGTGTGACTGTGTGCGCCTCGAAGTGTGAGGTGTTTGTAAGTGGTAGTGAAGGGATGAAGGAATTTACACGTTTTTGTGTTTTTTTTTTTTTTTGTGAGGTTGTAGATAAGTGAAGGATTAAAAAGTGTGGTTATTTTAGTACACTTTCTTTTTCTGCTTTGAGGAGTGATTTGTTGGGGAAAAGAAAGGTTATTTTTGGTGTTTTTTTTTTATAGAGGAAAGGAAAAGAGAAAAGAATGATTTTTTAGCGTAATGATTTTCTCCTTCAAAGTTCTTTTTTTTCATATTTTTAAAGAAGATAATAGAGTAAAATGAGAAAATGAAAAAGAAAGAAAAGGAAGGAAGGAAAACAAATCATTTTTAACATTACAATTTTTCCTCCTTCAAAGTTATTTTTTCACATTTTTTTAAAGAACAAAACAGAGGTAAATGAGAAAATGAAAGAAAGAAAGAAAGGAAGGAAGAAGGAAGGAAGAAGAACAGGTAAACCATTTTTAACATTTCAATTTTCTCCTCTTCAAAAATATTTTTCCACCATTTTTTTAGAAGATAATAAAAGAAAATGAGAAAATGAAAGAAAGAAGGAAGGAAAGAAAGAAGAGGAGCAGGTAAATCATTTTAAACATAACAATTTTTCCCTCCCTAACAATTTTTCCCTCCCTCTCTTCCGTAATCACTTAATCACAAACCACCATTTTTTTACAACGAAGGAACCACAAGACAACAATGCACAACGTAGAATTTTTTCATTCCTCGTATGTAAAAATGGTACCAGCAGCTCCTTACCTTTCATTAGCAGCGTTTACCTGAGTGACATGCTTACCTGTGTTCACCTGTCGTGTTCTGAGAGGATGAAAGGTAGTCACTGCTTAACAAACCTTTGCTCGTAGTTCATGCATTGATATTTCTTCCTTGAAACCCGTTTGACTTTCCATCTTCTATTCATTCTGTAGTTCCTTCATACGATAGTCAAGATGGAGTGGTAGTTGTGGCGATAGTTAGTGACAGAGTGACCATTTTTAGGAGTCTTTTCAAAGTTGTAGTAGTGTTTTAAAAGATGTTTCTGATAGTGTGACCAATTTAGGAGTTTTTTTTTTTTTTTTTTGAAAGTTGTTGTAGTGTTTGAAAAAATTGTTTGTCTTCTTCCTGTCTCTCATTTTGTATTTTGTCTGAGTGTTATCTCTCGCTCATTTTAACTCTCTCTCTCTCTCTCTCTCTCTCTCTCTCTCTCTCTCTCTCTCTCTCTCTCTCTCTCTCTCTCTCTCTCTCTCTCTCTCTCTCTCGTCTAAGTGGAAATGGTTAAAATAGTTTGATAGTTTGAAATTCTTATACAAAGTTTCCTCTTGACAATAAAGAAGACAAAAGATGGAGATAAAATTCCTTACAAAAAAAAAAAAGGAGATATATGGTGAAGGAAAAAGAAGCGCATGTTGAATTTTTAAGCAAGAAACCCGTCGTGAATAAATCATGAAGCAGGAAATGGAGAATAAAGGAAGAGGAAAGTGGAAAGAAAGTAAAAAAAAAAAAAATAGAACATAAAAGTAAAGGATTAAAGTAGAGAGAGAGAGAGAGAGAGAGAGAGAGAGAGAGAGAGAAAGAAAAATAAAATAAAAAAAAGTGAGAGATACAGAAAAAAAATTAAAACGAGCAAAAAATGACCACCAATAAAAATACGAAAAAAAAATTAAAG
Organism: Portunus trituberculatus; assembly: GCF_017591435.1. NCBI lineage: Eukaryota > Metazoa > Arthropoda > Malacostraca > Decapoda > Portunidae > Portunus > Portunus trituberculatus. Next base: position 744,420 of record NC_059264.1, on the reverse strand, counting down.
AAGAGAGAAAAAAAAAAAAGGAAGAAGACGAAACAATAAAAAAAAAATAGGAAAAACCCTTTAAAAGTACATAGACCTCTTAGACACCCTTAGAAAAAAAAAAAAGCAAAAATAAATAGAAACCCCTTAAAAAAAACACACTTATTTCCCACATGAATAATTTTTTAAGCCTAACTGATCCTACCTTCCTTCCCTCCCCATGTGTAGGCCTCCCAGACCCCCCAGTGGATGTCCAAGTAGAGCCAGGCCCCCAGGACGGCTCGCTGCTGGTCACTTGGCTGCCTGTGACTATTAACAGCACCGGAGGGACTTCCAACGGCGCTCCTGTCACTGGTTATGCTGTCTATGCTGACGGCAAGAAAGTGACGGAAGTGGAGAGCCCGACTGGTGAGTGGCTGTGTGGCTGTGCTGTTTGTGCTGTTTGGATTTCCTGGCCTGTTTGATTTTCCTGGTTTTTTTTTATTGTTTTTATTCCTTTTTGTGTGTGTGTGTGTGTTTGGATAATTGTTTTCTCTTTTTTTTTCTTCTGTTTTCCTGTGTGTGTGTGTGTGTGTGTGTGTGTGTGTGTGTGTGTGTGTGTGTGTGTGTGTTTGGATGATTTTGTTTTCTTTGTCTTTCTTTATTTTCCTATGTTTTATTCTCTCTCTCTCTCTCTCTCTCTCTCTCTCTCTCTCTCTCTTCTTCTCTCTCTTCTTCCAGCCCTTTCCCTCTCCCTCCAATGCTTCCCCTCTCCCTTAAATCCTTCCCCTCACTTCTCCCTTTAACCTTTCCCCTCTCACTCTAACCCTCTAACTCTTCCCTCTCTCTCTCTCTCTCTCTCTCCCCTCTCCCTCTACCCCTCTAACTCTTCCCCTCTCTCTCTCTCTCTCTCTTTCCCGTCTCCCACTCACCTCTCCCTCTCTCTCCAGGTGACCACGCGCTTATCGACCTCACCAAGATACCAGGATTCGAACCAAAGCAAGTCACGGTTCGAACCAAGAGTCGAGACAGTGTTTCAGGAGATTCAGTGCCCAGTCAGATTCCCTCACACTTCTCCAGGGGTCGTGGCCGCGGCAAGGTGAGCGTGACCTGACCTTACCTGACCTTATCTGTCCTGACCTTACCTGACCTTATCTGTCCTGACCTTACTTTACCTGTTCTGACCTTGAATGTTGTGTGACCTTGACTTGATTAGACGCGTTGTGGTTGTGTTACCCTGTTGCGGTGGTCTGGGTGGTGGTGGTGTTGTTGTTGTTGTTGTTGTTGTTGTGGAAAGGGTTTTTTTGTTTTTTGTTGTCATTTTCATTATCATAATCATCTTTGCTGTGTCATTATTTTGGATTTTGTTATTTTTTTTGTTATTATTATTATTATTATTATTATTATTATTATTATTATTATTATTTTTCTATCACCATCAATATTATTATTTTTTTTCTATTATTATCATTATCATTACTACTACTACTACTACTACTACTACTACTACTACTACTACTACTACTACTACTACTACTACTACTACTACTACCACCACTCTACCACCACCACCACCACCACCACCACTACTACTACTACTACTGCTACTCACCACCACTACCACTACTACTACTACTACCACCACTACCACCACTACTGCTACTACTCTCCACTGCCACTGCCACTGCTACTACTACTGCTACTACTACTACTGCTACTACTACCACCACCACCACTACCACCACCACTGCACTACTACTGCTACCACCACCACCACCACCACCACCACTACCACTACCACCACCACCACCACCACTACCACCACCACCACCACCACCACCACCACCACCACCACCACCACCAGTACATCTATCATCACCATCACCACCACCATTACATTCTCCCATCATGGTGATCTTGTTGCTGGTGCTTCTAAAAATACCTGACCTTACCTGACCTTACCTGGCCGCCTGTTAATTAAGTTCCAAAGCCTCATTTACTTACCTGAGTTGCACGTTTTGAAGCTTTTACATTATTGTGACTTTGTAGCGTTTGTTTGGCAGACATTTTGTGTTCCTGTAACTTATTTTGTTTCAATTTTCTCTTGTTCTTTCATTTTTTTCTTATTTTTTCTCGTTATTCTCTCATTTTTTATTATTTTTTCTTTCTTCCTTTTTTTCCTATTTTTTTCCTATTTTTCTTGTTGTCACGTTTTTTTTTATTATTATTATTTGTACTATTTTCTTTTTATTTTTTGTAATTTTCTTATTTTTTTCTTGTTTTCTTATATCTTTCCCTTTTTTTTGTTGTATTTTTTTTTGACCTGAGTGTTTTATATTTTCATTTTCTTGTTTTCTTTTGTTTCTTCCTTTTTCTTTTTTTTTTGTTACTTTTCATCTAATAGTTTTATTTTCATTCATCTCTATTAACATTTTGTCCTTTTATTTTATCATTTCTGGTATTTTTTTGTGTTTATTTATTTCCTTTTTGTAACATCTTAGCGTTCATATAATTTTCATATTAATTTTTTTTTCTTTTTCACTGTTTCATAATTCAGTTTTATTATCTATTCTGCTTTATTTTCCCTTTTCTTTCAATCTATTTATCTATTTTTTGTACACTTATTTCATTCTCCTTTATGTATATTATTCTCTTATTTATCTTTTTTGTCACTTCATTTATGCATTTTGTTTATATTGATATTTATTTCCTTATTGCTTGTTTTCATACATAATCAATTTAAACATTCTCTTGGTAATGTTATGTTATGTTATGTTATGTTGCCCCTGAATTTTGATGTGCCTGCTTTGTGTTCCCTACCTAACCTATTTAAGTGTCTCTTTTGTATGTTTTGTTCAATGTTTGTTTGTCCCTGATTTCCCATGTTTGTTTCTCCTTATGTAAGATAGAAATTCCCCTTTATATGTTTTGCTATCAATTTTTCTACCTTACTTAATCTAATTCCCTTTATTTATTGAGTTACTTAGCATTCAACCCTACTTACTCTAAATCCCCTTATATATGTTGTTTTGTTATCTATTTTCTACCTCCCTTGGTCTAAATTTCCCCTTTTATATGTTGTTTTGTTTGTTTTTCCGTTAATATTGTTTTTATGCTTGTTTTTTTCCACCCCCATGCCATGCGTATTGGCTTGTTTTGGTTTGCACGGCTTGATGGCATCCCTCCCTCCCTCCCCCCGCCGCGCCAGGACCCCGAGGACGACATGCTCACCTCCGACCTAGACAGGCCCTCTGAGCTCTCCGACATTGCTGAGGAGAGCGAGACCGACCTGACGGATGAGGTAATGTTGCTCCCTCCTGCCATCCCGCCCCGCCGCCCCACCGCCCCGCCGCCACCCGTACTGCCAATACACACACACACACACACACACACACTCTCTCTCTCTCTCTCTCTCTCTCTCTCTCTCTCTCTCTCTCTCTCTTTCGTGCTCTGTGACCCGCTGGTGTGGCCAGTGTGGCGGCGGCGTGGCTGGGAGAGTCTGCCCTGCACGGTGGCGGTGCTCTGCGGTGGCGGCGTCGTGGAAAATGGAGGTTATGGTTGCGACCGCGTAGAAAATGGAGGTTATTTGAGAGTCGCACAGGGGTCACTCTTATGTAATGCTGTGGTTTGCTGGCCATTGTGTCCTGCGCGTGTCCTGCCTGCCGTCCTGCCGCCTGGAGGCACCACCTATGAGGCGCCACGTCGCTGGCCGGGAGCTGGGCACCCTCACCTGGCCAGGGGCGGTGGGCGTCCTACAGGTTATCGTGGGTCGATATAAGGCCAGAGGGTGACCTCATGGGACGGGCGGCGGGCGCGGGGCGGGAGGCAGCCTCATGGCAGTGCCTCACTGGCCCGTAGATCAATATTGGGGGCGGTCGGGCGGGCGGGCGGGTTGGGGAGGGGAGGGGGTGCAGGGCAGGACAGGACAGGCGGGAGGGAGCTGAAGGAGCGGGATGAGGGCGGCAGGAACAGGCAGACAGGTGTCCGGGGCCCAGTGCAGGGCGGCGGAGCGCCTCGAGAGGGCGACGGTAACTCAGCGTCTTCTCCTGCAGGACCTGCACCAGGACGGCCACAAGCCAGGCCAGCACGGCATGACGGGGCCACACCACGGGCCGGGCCAGGGCCGCGGCCCGCAGCAGGCCCAGGGCAGCCTACGGGACCGCCTCATGAACCGCGTGCGGGGCGACCACACTGACCAGGCCATGCTGGACCACGAGGATGGCCTGACGGACAAGGACCTGTACCATGGGCAGGGCCAGGGCCAGCAGGGCCCGCATGGCTCCATCCCCGCCATAGGTAAGTGTGCGGCGCGGCAGGCGTGGGGGCGTGGGTGAGGCGTGCGCCGCCCGGCCACACTGGCTCGGAATGATGCACACTCACCGCACTGCTGCTGCTGCCGCTGCTGCTGCTCTGCTGCTGCGCTGCTGCTGCTGCTGCTGGTGCTGGTGCTGCTGCTAACACGTAACACAGCTTTGCTTACTTTAAGTTGTCATGCTGATATGATGATGATGATGATGATGATGATGATGATGAGATCTTGTTGTCACTGATCAGTCTTGTGAGTTTCTTTCCATTCTGTTACTAGTCAGTGTGATGATGATGATGATGATGATGATGATCAATATGGCACTGGGCCTCACCGCCCTGTGTCAGTCAGGCTCCGTAACTTAAGGTCTTAACCTCCTCTTGTTGTCGCAAGATAAATAAGAGTCTCATTTTCTCTCCCCCTCCCCCCTTGGCCCTGGCTCAGGCACCCCCAGGAGTGGCTTGGCCAGACTCTCAAACTCTTTATTCAATACCATAGGGCAGTTAAAAGGTAAACACTCCTGTATCTTTCTCTCTCTTGCTATCTTACGTACTGTACCTTGTCTTCCGTGATGCGCGGCGCCAAATGTACATAGTGAGGAGGGTGTGGTGTCCGGGTGTCCGCCCCGCTGCCCCGCTCAGCTGTAGCGTCCTCCTCTCCCTCGCGAGGCGCCAGTCTCGCCCACCCACCCTTGAGGACAGGCGCGTCACTCCCTCCCATAACTCACCGCTCAGTCTCTCCTTATCCATGCCGTGCTTTTTTTGAGCGAAGTATTTTGGTAACTCATCATTTCCGTCCATTAGTCACGCTAGCGCCAGAATAGTTTCTTTTTTTTATTACAGCAACTTTTAGGAGAATTTTGTTGCAGGTGACTGGTACAATTTTCCTCCACCTCTCTCTTTTTTTCCTGGATTTCCTTTTTTTTTATAACTTATTTTTCCGTCGACGATCACCTGCGTGCCTTCCCTTCCCTGACCCTCAGCCCGCCACTCCTCTCCCCTTCAAGACCAAGACCAAGACCTGCTTTTGAATCTTGTCTTTCGATCTGAGGGTATTTCCCAAAAGAAACACCCAACCCTCCCTCCCTCCCTCCCTCCCCCCTTTGAACTGAAGAATTTCACTAGACGAGGGAGTGTTACAATCATCGCTTTGTAGAGCTTTTTATACTATTTTTGTACCTTTTTTTGACGTAGACACGCACTTAGAGAGGCTCGTGAGGACCTGGCAGTGGGCTGGCGCGCTGCTCTTGTTGTTGTTGCTGCTGCTGCTGTATTGTCTAGCGGCGTGCAGCGTGAGTCACCGCGTCGCATTCAAAGCTTACCTGGAAATCGAGTTCATATTGCCGTGGGAAATATTGTGACTAATGATAATGACGTTCAGGATTTCAGTGGGTTTTCATCTTCATCTACTTCTTTTGTTTTTGTTTTTTCTCTTCCATTTTTCTTTATTTTCTTCTTCTTCTTCTTCTTCTACTTCTTATTCTTATTCTTAATCTCCTTCTTCTTTTCCTTTTCCTTCTTTCTTTTCTTATTTTCTTCTTCTTCTTCTTCTTCTTCTTTTTCTTCTTTTCTTCTTCTTCTTCATGTTCTTCTTCCTCCTCCTCCTCTTCTGTGCGTGTCACCTTGAAAACCTCACTGGAATCTGGACTTCATTTATGCGGGGCTTGAGAAAGATTGTGGTCGGTAACAGTGATGGTGGTGGTGGTGGTGGTGGTGGTGGTAGTGATTGCTAAGGACTTGTCATTTTAACGGGCAAAGAAATCGATTGGTTGATTACTTGAGTTAATTTTCACGCCTTTTATATATGAAAGAAGCAGAACAGGGATGCCAAACACTGATAAAAGGTTAAGTAAAATGAACATACGAATTTGCTACTCAAAAAAGAAGAAATTAAACAAGAAAAAGGATAACGATAATTAGAAACAATACAAAATATACTCCCTGAGCTGTCATGGTGATCAAAATTGAAACCAAGCACATCAAATTTACATAAATACGAAAATGTGAAGCTGAATATGACAATGAACTCAATAACCACTCACTCTCTCTCACTCTATCTCTCTGTACATACCGCCCCACTCCGCCCAAACCCCGCCCCGCCGTCAGCCCCCCGTCACGTCCTCCCAGAGCTGTCAGTTCAATCACTTAGTCTACCTGTTTTATCACACCTGCTCGGCACTTCGTCCTCCCGCGCCCGTGTGTGTGTGTGTGTGCGTGTGCGTGTGCGTGTGTCGGTCACTAGCGCACCTCTCACAGCTGTGCATGTGTGTGTATGAAAGAGAGTGAGTGAGTGAGTGCATGACTGTGTGTGTGTGTGTGTGTGTGTGTGTGTGTGTGTGTGTGTGTGTGTGTGTGTGTGTGTGTGTGTGTGCGTGTGTGTTAGTCATGCAACCACGCAGTCACCCACAAACAAACACACACGCACATGAAAATGATAATGACTATATAATATAAAATCTCGGATCATCTTTGAGTTTCGCATGATGATTTCCTACCAGAGCCTCAGTAAAGAAGAAAGCAGATTGTGTTCCTTCTCGTGTGTGCGCGTGCGTGTGTGTGTTTGCTGAGCTGATTCTGTGTCGTGATTGCGTGGCGAGTGGACATGACCTCGTGACCTCTGCCTCCTGTGACTCATGCTCGCCTCCTGATGGCCAAGAGTCGAGTCAAACTGGGTCACCTTCACTGATCAACTGGTTTAGGTTAGAAAAAAAAAATGAATACAGATGATTATGTCAAAAAAACGTTGCTAATTATACTTTGAGAAATACTCGTTAGAAAGTGAATGGAAGTAGTAGTAGTAGTAGTAATAGTAGTAGTAGTAGTAGTAATAGTAATTTTCGCGATGGATATTTCTTTGAAGACTTTCATTTTTCACAGCGAGTTCGACACAAAAGCTTAATTATTCCTGGAACTTACTGAGGTTTTTCTGGTTATTAATTTATTTCCTTTAATGTCATTCAGGCACAGAAATTGAGGCACATTCACTGCACTACCAAGAGAAACATGGGATCGAATCTTAAACTGAATAGAGAATAACATACTCATTATTATTATTATTATTATTATTATTATTATTATTATTATTATTATTATTACCGTCGTCGCCTTCGTCAGGATCGTCATTGAGTCACAGGAGGAGGTCATGTGATTAGCGACAGACGGGGCGGGGCGGGGCGGGGCTGGCTAGGTGGGGCGGTCCTCAGGTGTTGCAGCACATGTCCACACCTTGCCCCGTCCCGCCACCCTCGCCCCGCTCCGCCCCGTGAGACACTAGCCTAAGATTACCTAGAGTGTTGTTAGTTTTACGGCTCTTCTTCCTTTTTACTAGAAAATAACTAAAAAAATAACTTACTTTCTTTCTCTGGTAATGGAAGAAAGCTCTATTTTTTTCTGTCTTTTTCTGTCTTTTGGCCTTTCCGTGGCTTTTTTTTTAATGAATGTTGTCTGTTGTTGTCTTGCAGGGACTTTTTATGGACTTGACTTAATGATTTGTGGCTATTTTCATTCTATTTACCTTCATATCTCACTTTTTTTGACTGGATTTGTGGCTTTTTTGAATACTTTACATGTCTGTCCACTTTATCTCCATATCTCACTTTTTTGACTGAATTTGTGGCTTTTTGAATACTTTACATGTCTGTCTACACTTTTTTTTCGAAACTTTACTGAATCTCTGGCTTTTTTTTACATACTGTACTGTCTGTTATCTCGCCTTTTGAACTTATAATGTGTGGCTTTTTTTATCCATCTATCTCATTTTATAACTGAATTTGTGGCCTTTTTAATCTATTTCTACCACATCTTTTCCTAGCTTTCTTTTTTTTCATATTTATTTTTCACTGGCTTTCCTTTACTGGTTCTCTTCTCTTTTTCTTTCTCTTTATATGTATTCTCACTTTTCTTTATCGTCTCGCTTATATATCTGCCTATTTATTTATTTATTTATTTATTTATTTTTACACGCTTCCCATGAGGTCTTTTGTATGAACTGCCTGGATACACAATTCTCGTTATGTAAGTTACTTTTTTTTACTTTACTTTACTTTACTTCCCTGTGTTATAATATTTACTCACTTTTGTATTGTTATTATTAGTTGTGGTTGTGATTTGTGTTAAGTACCGTTTAGTTCTGTTTACTTACCATTCTTCGTTTTTATTTCGTTTTCCTTCGTATCATTTTGTTTCATTTTTACTCCCTCTGATTATATGAAGGTTAGTCATCTCAGCTTCACTACAGTTAGGTTAGGTTAGGTTACATTAAGTTACTATGAGATCTTACCTATGCTGACCTAACTTAACCTAACCTAACTTAACGAAAGCAAAAATGGCTGACCTTGGTGTAATCCTCGTTATTTTAGTTACCGTTTATTATTTTCTATTATCATCTTCACCGTCATTCATATCTCAACTACTCAGCTAATTTTTTTTTAATCTATTTTTCATCTATTTCTTATCTCTTTTTTATCTCCTCCTGTTCCGTGTTGCATCGCCTCAACTTTCTCTTTTTCCTACCAGGCAAAGGTCCATCCAGAACGAGACGTAAGTACCGAAGCTTCAATCCCTCCTTCGAACCTTTACAGGGGAACACGAGCCCCTGAAACCCTCTCTTGATCCCTTTGTTTTAGTTTGAATCTTTTGTTTCCCTTTTGAATCCCATCGTAGTTTGATTTGTTTTGGTTTCTGATCCCTTTTTTCGTCCTTGCGTCAGATTCCAGCCGTTGTGTGTTCTTGTGTTATTGCGTCGTGAGGGTTTCTCCGGTACACTGTTCTCAATACCCGTGTTCATTGCTTTATGGTTCATTTCTAAAGCCGCGGCGTCCTTCAGAAGATTTCGTGTAGTAATCAGTCAAGTTCTCTCTTAACCTCTTCAATACTGGAACACATTTTTACCTTGGGATTTGTGTACGATTAGACCGCTTTATTGTCTGTGGAGGTCAGAAGGTTAATAGCAACAGTCTTCACTATCTTAATCCCCCACATAAGTTTCTGAAGCTGTATAAAATCACCAAATAGTAACCAGAATGAATATTGAATCGCGTCATGGTACTGAAGGGGTTAAGTTTTGTTTTCTTACTCTTCTGATCTTAAATAAACATCACGCACTGAACGAACAATAGATGAACAGTATGATGGCGTTATGGGATCTCGATATTGTAATAAATCTGAAGTTTTCTCATAAGTCAGTGTTATGTTAGTGTCTTTCATAAACGTTCTTATCTTAACCACACGTCACACACTGAACGAATTATAGATTAACTGTGTGGTTAACAAAATGGCGTTGTAGGACTTCGATATCATAATTAATCTGTTTTTTTTCATAAGTGTTACGTTAGTGTCTCATTAATGTTCTTATTTTAAACACACGTCACGCACTTAACGAATAATGGATTGACAATTTGAGTAACGCAGCGGCAACCAAGGCTTTGACAGAAGGCAGAACAGACCGTCAGCTGAGAGGGCAAGTAGAGTCAGCTGATCCAGAAGCCACGCCGTCCCTCTCTCGCCCAGCCAGCTGATTGGTACACCTGTCATGTTCTTCCGCCTCACTTGATTGTCGTATTCAAGATATTTTCAGTCGCGTTATCAATTAGCCTTGACATGAAAAAATTATAAGTCTCAATAAGAAAACAATAATAAGAATAAATATGTTAATAATAATAATAATAATAATGATAGTCAAAGTTTGAACAGTAAAAGAAAACATGAACCAAATAATCAATTCTTTTACATGTGTTCCTTCATTTCATTGTTACTGTGTGCCACTCAAAACGTAATAAAAAAAAAAAAAAACACTGCCTTTAGGAATATAGCAAAGAAAATAATACGTGGCTGCGATTCTGAAATATTTGTGATTTAATATTTCAACAAGCAAAGGAAAATCAAGCAAACTCATACACGTCAATACATACAAGGAAAATTTTCAACACAAGAACTGTGCGAAAGATGAAACCTACTCACCATTCCTTCAAGACGTAAAAGAAAACGAAGAGCATTTTATCAGTCTGTAAATACAAAACTATATGAAGAAGATACACGAAGCATGGTGGCACTCACAAATATTTCGACGTGTTAGTAAGACTTGCTGTGATGTATCAATGGAAGTTAGTAATTACAAGGGTGTTTTCATATCATTTTTTCGGTGGAGATATTTTAAGAAACATTTCACATCACCAATACAAAAAAAAAAAACCATAAAAACCCGAATATTCGTGGCGTTTTGAGAATAATCCAAGACAAGACGAGACTTTTTTTTTTTTTTTTTTTTTTAATCCGTTTGAAAGTCGACGATTTTGCTTGCCTTCATATTCCCCCCTTCCCATCTCCTCTTGACCCTCCAAAGCCTCGACTTCATTCTTAAATACACGGAACTAAGTCTTAAATCTTACCTGTCGGCTTCTCTCACCTTTAATTAACTTCTATTCTTAACAAGGACGCGCTTAATTATATACGTAGTTATTCTCCCATCTTCTTTTGTGTATGTGTGTATGTATTTGTGTTTGTGTGTGCGTGTGTATGTTATATGTACTGGTATGTATGTGTTTATGTATTGTGTATGTTTGTTGTCTGTCTGTCTGTCTGTCTGTCTGTTTGTTTGTTTGTTTGTTTATGTCCTTGTCATCTTAAGTACTTTTTTTTTTTTTTTATCCTTCCTCCCTCTTTCTTCTTCTGTCTTCGTATGTTTCTGTCCGTAAATTTTCTCTCTCTCTCTCTCTCTCTCTCTCTCTCTCTCTCTCTCTCTCTCTCTCTCTCTCTCTCTCTCTCTCTCTCTCTCTCTCTCTCTCTCTCTCTCTCTCTCTCTCTCTCTCTCTCTCTCTCTCTCTCTCTCTCTCTCTCTCTCTCTCTCTCTCTCTCTCTCTCTCTCTCTCTCTCTCTCTCTCTCTCTCTCTCTCTCTCTCTCTCTCTCTCTCTCTCTCTCTCTCTCTCTCTCTCTCTCTCTCTCTCTCTCTCTCTCTCTCTCTCTCTCTCTCTCTCTCTCTCTCTCTCTCTCTCTCTCTCTCTCTCTCTCTCTCTCTCTCTCTCTCTCTCTCTCTCTCTCTCTCTCTCTCTCTCTCTCTCTCTCTCTCTCTCTCTCTCTCTCTCTCTCTCTCTCTCTCTCTCTCTCTCTCTCTCTCTCTCTCTCTCTCTCTCTCTCTCTCTCTCTCTCTCTCTCTTGCTGTAGAAAGTAATACCTCTACAGTTAGTGCAAAACTTACTACAGACACTCCCTCCTCCTCCTCCTCCTCCTCCTCCTCCTCCTCTCCTTCTCTTCTCCTTCTCCTCTTCCTCATCCTCGTATTCATCCTCCCAGTCACCCACCCTTCAGCCCACATCTGTCTCCTCACCTGTAGAGCACCTGTGTACTCAGAGGAACCGTGCACACCTTCATGAACACCTGTGTGATATCTGATTACACCTCGTCCCTCACCTGGTCCTCGCCTTTGCAGAATATTTTTTTTATATATATTTTTTCATCACTACCCCGTTACTGCCTTTGTCCTTTTTCTCATTCCTCCTCCTCTTCCTCCTCGTTCTCTTCGTCCTTCTCCTTTGTTGCCTTTCTCCTCCTCCTCCTCCTCCTCCTCCTCCTCCTCCTCCTCCTCATCCTCATCCTTGTTCTCCTCTTCTTCCATTGTCACCTTCACCATTCCCTGCCACTACACGTGCATCTACACATGTGCACATACACGTGTACATAGCATACGTACACACATACATACATATAATTGAATTAAGTCACACTATAGTTGAATATGGAACACACACACACACACACACACACACACACACACACACACACACACACACACACACACACACACACACACACACACACACACACACACACACACACACAGCTAGCTCAGTGGTTAGAGCGCTGGCTTCACAAGCCAGAGGACCGGGGTTCGATTCCACGGCCGGGTGGAATCCTTTCACGTGTAGCCCCTGTTCAGTGTTCACCTAGCAGTGAGTAGGTACGGGATGTAAATCGAGGAGTTGTGACCTTGTTGTCCCGGTGTGTGGTGTGTGCTTGGTCTCAGACCTATCCGAAGATCGGAAATAATGAGCTCTGAGCTCGTTCCGTAGGGTAACGTCTGGCTGTCTCGTCAGAGACTGCAGCAGATCAAACAGTGAAACACACACACACACACACACACACACACACATGTAATAGACGGAAACAGGCGCCAGTGACTGCAGGCAGGGAGCGGCGACCCCCCTAACCCTTCCCGTCCCGCAGAAATAACCAAGGACGAACCACACGGGCCAGTCGACGCCTTCAAGGATGACGAGTACGATACTGGACCAGGCAGCAGAGGGCGCCCTGATCCCCGCGCGCACCCCCCGAGGTCACATATAGAGCGCGGCCGCCCTCCACCACCCCCGCAGCAGCACCGCCCCCCTCCACGAGACCCGCGCGACCCCAGGGACATGAGGGACCCACGGGACATGCACTACGGACCAAGAGACCCTCGGGACATGCCGCGGGACAGACGGGACCCCCACATGCGAGACCCCCATGGACCCAGAGACCCGAGGGACCCCAGAGACCGCTACGACCACAGGGGAGGAGAGTACGTGCGTGATTATGGTCGTGAGGGCGGACGAGGGCGAGGTGGACCAGGCGAGCAAACTAGATTATTCGTGGCGCTGTTCAACTATGACCCGCCAACGATGAGCCCGAACCCCGACGCTTGTGACGAGGAACTGGGCTTTAGTGAGGGCCAGCTCATCAAGGTGTTTGGAGACAAGGATCCTGATGGCTTCTACTGGGGCGAGGCTGGTGGGCTGCAGGGATACGTGCCATGCAATATGGTGTCTGAAGTGCAGGTGTGTTGTGTTCAATGTTGTGTTTTTTTTTTTTTTTTTTTTTACATTACAAGGGCACTGGCCAAGGGCAAACACAGTGTTGGAAAAAAAAAAATCCCGCTGGTTGCCAGGCCCTGTTAAAAGAAAAGTAGAAAGAGAAAAAACAGAAAAATCTAAAAGGAGGGTCCAGTTAACGTAAGAGGTGTCTTGACACTCCTCTTTTGAAAGAGTTTAAGTCATAGGCAGGTGGAAATACAGACACAGGTAGAGAGTTCCAGAGTTTACCAGTGTAGGGAATGAAGGAGTGAAGATACTGGTTAACTCTTGCATTAGGAAGATGGACAGAATAGGGATGAGAAGAAGTAGAGAGTCTTGTGCAGCGAGGCCGCAGGAGGGGAAGGCATGCAGTTAGCAAGTTCAGAAGAGCAGACAGCATGAAAACAGCGGTAGAAGACAGATAAAGATGCAACATTGCGGCGGTGACTTAAAGAATCAAGACAGTCAGTTAGAGGAGAAGAGTTGATAAGACGAAAAGCTTTAGATTCCACCTTGTTTAGTAAAGCTGTGTGTGGATCCCCAGACATGAGAGCCATACTCCATACACGGGCGGATAAGGCCCTTGTACAGAGCAAGCAGCTGGGAGGAGAGAAAATGGACGAAGACGCCATAGGACACCTAACTTCTTGGAAGCTGATTTAGCAAGAGTAGAGATGTGAAATTTCCAGTTTAGATTTTTAGTGAAGGATAGACCGAGTGTGTTTAATGTAGAGGAGAGGGAAGTTGAGTGTTATTGAAGAAGAGAGGATAGTTGTCTGGAAGGTTATGTCGAGTAGATAGTTGTAGAAATTGAGTTTTGAGGCATTGAACAAAACCAGGTTTTCTCTGCCCCAATCAGAAACAAGTGAAAGATCAGAAGTTAGGCGTCCTATAGCATCTCGCCTTGAGTCATTTAATTGTTGTTGGGTTGGGCGTCTGTTGAACGCTGTTGAATAATGCAGGGTGGTATCATCAGCATAGGAGTGGATAGGGCATTGAGTCAGATTTAGGAGATCATTGATGAATAATAGAAAGAGAGTGGGTGATAGGACAGAACCCTGTGGAACACCACTGTTGATAGTTTTAGGGAAGAACAGTGACCGTCTACTACAGCAGCAATAGAACGATCGGAAAGGAAACTGGAGATGAAGGTACAGAGAGAAGGATAGAATCCGTAGGAGGGTAGTTTAGAAATTAAAGATTTGTGCCAGACTCTATCGAAGGCTTTCGATATGTCAAGGCCGACAGCAAAGGTTTCACCGAAGTCCCTAAAAGAGGATGACCAAGATTCAGTTAGGAAAGTAAGAAGATCACCAGTAGATCTGCCTTTACGGAAACCATACTGGCAATCAGAGAGAAGGTTGTGAGCTGATAGATGCCTCATTATCTTCCTATTAAGGATAGACTCAAAGGCTTTAGAAAGGCAGGAAATCAAAGCTATAGGGCGGTAGTTAGAAGGATTGGAGTGGTCACCTTTTTAGGGACAGGTTGAATGTGAGCAAACTTCCAGCAAGAAGGATAAATAGAAGTAGAGACACAGATGAAAGAGTTTGACCAGGCAGTGAGCGAGTTCGGAAGCACAGTTTTGAGAACAACAGGAGGGACTCCATCCGGACCGTAAGCCTTCCGAGAATCAAGGCCAGAGAGGGCCAGGAAAACGTCTTTATAAAGAATTTTAATTTTAGGGATGAAGTAGTCAGAGGGTGGAGGAGTAGGAGGAATATGCCCAGAATCATCCAAAGTTGAGTTGGTAGCAAAGGTTTGAGCGAAGAGTTCAGCTTTAGAAAAGAAGAGACAGCTGTAGAGCCATCTGGATGAAGTAAAGGAGGGAAAGACGAAGAAGTAAAGTTGTTAGAGATATTATTGGCTAGATGCCAGAAATCTCGAGAGGAGTTAGAATTGGAAAGACTTTGACATTTTCTATTGATGAAAGAGTTTTTAGTAAGTTGGAGAATAGATTTGGCATGATTACGGGCAGAAATATATAGGGCATGAGTTTCAGCAGTTGGATGGCTACGGAACCGTTTGTGAGCCGCCTCTCTATCATTGACAGCACGAGAACAAGCAGAGTTAAACCAAGGCTTTTTAGCTTTAGGGTTAGAGAAAGTATGAGGAATGTATAGCTCCATGCCAGAGATAATCACCTCTGTTATGCGCTCGGCACAAAGAGAAGGATCTCTGACATGAAAACAATAATCATCCCAAGGAAATCAGAATAGTACTGCCTTAGTTCCTCCCACTTAGCAGAGTTAAAATGCCAGAAGCACCTCCGCTTAGGCGGGTCCTGAGGCTGCACTGGAGTGATAGAACTGGTAACGGAAATTAGATTGTGGTCGGAGGAGCCCAACGGAGAGGAAAGTTTAACAGAGTAAGCAGAAGGGTTGGAGGTTAGGAAAAGATCAAGAATGTTGGGCGTGTCTCCAAGGCGGTCAGGAATACGGGTAGGGAACTTCACTAGCTGCTCTAGGTCATGAAGGATAGCAAAGTTGAAGGTTTGTTCACCAGGTTGGTCAGTGAAAGAAGATGAAAGCCAAAGCTGGTGGTGAACATTGAAATCCCTAAAATGGAGATCTCAGCAAAAGGAAAGTGAGATAAGATGTGCTCCACCTTGGAAGTCAAATAGTCAAAGAATTTTACATAGTCAGAGGAATTAGGTGAGAGGTATACAGCACAGATGAATTTAGTTAGAGAGTGACATTGAAGTCTTAGCCAGATGGTAGAAAATTCTGAAGATTCAAGATTGTGGGCACGAGAGCAAGTGGTGTCGTTACGCACGTATGCGCAACATCCAGCTTTGGATTGAAAATGAGGATAGAGCAAGTAGGAGGGAACAGAAAAGGGCTGCTGTCAGTAGTCACAGACAACTGTGTTTCAGTTAGGAAGAGAAGATGAGGTTTAGTAGAGGAGAGGTGGTGTTCCACAGATTGAAAATTAGAACGAAGGCCACGAATGTTGCAGAAATTGATAGTGAAAGTATTAGATGAAGTGTCAAGACACCCAAGGTCGACAGCAGAGGGGCAGTCCGACCTGGGGACATTTATGGTCCCTCCCAGAGGGGACTCCGAGGCAGGGCGTGGTGAAGCCATTATTAAATTTTGATTTGAAGAGAGTGTAAAAGTGTAAGGTGTTGTAGTGTAGTGTAGGAAGTAGTAGAAGTTGTCTTTAGAGGGCAGGCTGCAGCTGCTCAATTGTATAAATGAGACCACAAAGGGAACCGGGAAGAGAGGACACGGGGAATCACTCAGTCTGCAGCACTGCCTACATCCCCGTAAGTACCTCTCCTGGAGTATTCCACCGGGCGGCAGGTGACTACTGTGTGTGTGTGTGGTGCAGTGGTACAGCTCGTCATTAGGGTGTTGAGTGGTTCTAAGGTGCATTGGTTCGAGTCGTGCCCATGGTTTGAGGTAAGGAAGGGCATTCATTCAAGTAACAGTTCCCAAATGCCACAATAAGAGTCCCTCGTTACCACCACCGTCATATCCTTACTTGGCTAGACAAATTGGACATAAAATTGAGTCTGTCTGTATTTTCTTGCCTCTTCCGCAGACAGAATTCAAAAGATAAAAATAGTAAGAATTCCCTGTGTATATTACGAAAAGAGACACATTTTTTTTTTTTTTTTTTTTTGTGTGTAAAAGAAGGACTGGCCAACGACAACAAAAATATAAAGAAAAAAGGCCCACTCAGTCGCCAGTCCCCTTACAAACAAATACAAGTACATTATCAAACCAAACACGAACTAAAACACCTCCAGTAACACTAACCTGTAATTTCCTGAAGGTGGACGATGACAGAGTAGCAGTGGAGCTGATGAAGGAATCGGAAAGTGGCAGGCGACGAAGGGACGGCTCTGTGGGACGCCGAGGGGACCGCTGGGGGGACATCTACGCCAACATGACCGTCAGGAAGATGGTTGCTCTCTACGACTACGACCCGCAGGAACTTTCACCAAACGTAGACTCCGAGGTGGGTGTGCGTGGGTCAGGCTGGGCTGCTGGCTGGGCTGGGGTGTCTGTCTAGGCTGGCTGTGAAGGGCGTTGGGGGTTGTCATTGTTGTTATCTCTACTGTTACTGCTATTGTTTCTGTTACTTTGGTCCTACTACTACTGCTACTACTACTACTACTACTACTACTACTACTATTACTACTGCTGATGTTACTTCTACTGTTGCTGCTACTACTACTACTACTACTACTACTACTACTACTACTACTACTACTACTACTACTACTACTACTGCCGCTATAACTGTTGCTACTACTATCACTACTGCTACTACTACTACTACTACTACTACTACTACTACTACTACTACTACTACTACTTCTGTTACTACTGATGATGATGTTACTTCTACTGTTGCTGCTACTACTATTACTACTACTGCCACTATAACTGTTGCTACTATTCTACTACTACTACTACTACTATTACAACAACAATGGTAGTTATGGACGTGGCTAGTTTTTGTTATTATTTCTACTCGACTCATCACCATCACCCACCACCACCACCATCACTCCATACTGTCACCATCGTCACAAAATTCCATCAGTTAGCAGAATTTTTGCTGTACAGTTAGTTTCTTTCCTACTTTTCAATGTCACCGTTCAACTTTTCTCATATTCTTGAAAGGGAGTATTTTGAATCATGTCACGATTTATTAGTGCATTAAAAGTCTCCAATTAATCATAACAGGAAACATTTAAATAAGTAACAAAAGTGACCATTTAATCAACATAAGAAAAAAAAAGATAGTTAATTTATTTCACTATATAAAAAAAATTATTACTAGATTTTACATATTAACAAACTACAACAAATAAATCAAAGTTGAATTAAAGTTTAGTAGGTTATGGTCTTTTTATTCCTACTTCTTCAAATATGTGTGTTTGTGTGTGTGTGTGTGTGTGTGTGTGTGTGTGTGTGTGTGTATTTTTCCATGCTTTTTGGCACATTTTTGTACATATATATTAATGATTTGCGTATTTGTGTGTGATAATGAAGTACTTTTTTGTGGGAAGTGTGTACCTGCGTGTGTGTACGTGTGTGTGTATGTGTAGGCAGCCTCACAGCGCACCTTGCACCATGTGTGTTTTGAGTGTAGCACATTGTCTCGTGTACCGTCACTCAGCACTAAACACACTCCTGTACCTTTCTCAAGTGTGTAAGCGCGCGCGTGTGTGTATGTGTTTGTGTGTGTGTGTGTCTGTGTGTGTGTGTGTGCGTGTTATAACAGCTGCTTGCCCTCAGCCTTGCGACACTTGATCGTCTTGCGTTTCAGCGTCAGAATTACGTGATTTACCTTCTTTCTCTCATTCCCGGTAGTTTTCGAAGGTTTGGGTGTGACGCAGGTGGTGTGGGTGACGTAGCATAGGTGGGAGTGTGGTGGAGGTATGTGTGAGTGTGTCATGTAGGCTGTTTGGACTACCATAACTCCGGTGATGTGCAAACCAGGTCTGTACTCTTAACCCCTTCAGTACTGGGACACATTTTTATCTTCAGATTTGTGTGTGACTTTTTATTGATATTAGGAAGGGTTTATGGAGGAGCAGGAGATTAATGGCCACAGTCTTCACAATTATAATCCCCTACATAAGTTTCTAAAGCTGTATAAAATCACCAAATAATAAACAGAATGAATATGGAAACGCATTATGGTACTGAAGAGGTTAAACACTCTGGCGTCTTTGCTTCACTACTTTCAACAGGATCTGGCGGGAGATCAGGTGTCTTCATGATGCTTGTGACAGTTTAACAGACTATAGTGGAATTTACTGGGTTTTCAAGTGTATTCTTATGATCCTAGTTGTAATGACTCAAATGTAGAATCCCCACAACCCCACTTGAGCGTTGGATGACCATTATTGCTCCATCAGTAACGTAGTGTGGGTTCGATCCTTAAAACAGTGCCATGCAGATCAAATTTCTTTCAGCTTCTAGAACCATCACCTATTACTTCATTGTACTGCGTCTCCTTTGGTCGGACTCTAATTAGTGGACACACAAGTTGTTATATCCTGGTTTAAGACAGAACATGGTGGCAGCGGTGGGATAGGCTCCTCTAGCACAAAGGAAACTTAGACATCACTTGAACCAGTTTAGCTGCTTAGTGCTATAATAGAGCATGTAACTTAAATATTTTGTTAATATCATCACAATAGAAAAATGGGTATATTGTTTAGGAGAATTGTGAAGTCCCAGGCAGTTAATCTAAGAGAAAGAGGAAATAATACGGTAATCCAGACAGAGAAGCTTTACAATCTTGCCTGTTCGGGGTGTGCATTGATGAGTGACACGCTGAGCTTACTCGGATGTTGTGCTTGATTCCTCAATAGAAACTGTTACAAAGCTCACAATTCAGTGTTAATGTGGTGATTGTGACGCTAGTAGTGGTGGTGGTGGTGGGGATGGTGATGGTGGCAGCACAATCCGAAGAGCTGCTGTATTGGCGATGATCTTCCTACACACACACACACACACACACACACACACACACACACACACACACACACACACACACACACACACACACACACACACACAGATGCACATAAGAATCACATATAAACCATAGATGAACAAGAACAACAACAACAACAGCAACAACAAACCCAAATTGTAGCCTTCTAGATTAGAAAAAAATAATAACAACAAACCAATTAAATTTTTCCTTTAGATATCAAAAAAAAAAATTAAACAAAAACAAAAAAGTACAAATCAACCTAACCACTTCCAAAAATGCAACCAATTAGTCTCACTCTTTTTACATTACAATCCTAGAGTTTTGATATACGATTACTTATAAGACAAATTTAGTGGTATGTCTAAATTTATCCTTTGTGGCATGTCAGCATTTCAATTATTTTTCATAGTTAAGCTGAGAGAGAGAGAGAGAGAGAGAGAGAGAGAGAGAGAGACAGAGAGAGAGAATTAGTGTGAGAAGCATCTAAAGCCGGAGAACGACTGATTTCACATACAATTCTAGTACTTATTGTCACTTGTTACATCTGCCACCCTTCCTTTTTTATATCACGCTTATTACAACTCCTCTTTTTTACTCATTTATGTATAACATGTATGTTCCTTTGTTACCTTGATTGACACGGCCAGGTGAAACAAAATGCAGGTGTGTAAGTATCTGATTCATTAGCCAGACCAACCAGCGAGATATGCAGTACTGGAGGTAAAGAAAATGGATTGTCATGAATAGAGTAGTGTACTTTCATGTTACGTTTTCTATTTACCATTTTCCTTGTGCTGAGGAGGAAGGAGCAGGATGATTCAGAGAGAGAGAGAGAGAGTGTGTGTGTGTGTGTGTGTCAGTCAGGGGTACCAAGAGACGTAATCCGGGCGTTGGCAACACTGACCAAAATTGAAGGGACATTTTTTTCTTTTTTCTACAGGATTAAAACAGTAAGGGGTAGTGTAGATTGTGAATGATGATGACGATGATGATGATGATGATGGATTAGTGTGAATGATGTAGCTTTAGCTTGTGAATTTGATAGTGTGTGTGTGTGTGTGTGTGAGTGTAGATTTAACATGAACACAAGAACACGTCTATATCATGTACTTAAGTCTCATCGGTGACTGACTTACTCCTATCAGTCAATAATAGGAGAGAATAAAGGAGCATTAACTATTGCATTTATCCCCATACAGCTCATGAGAATAGTGAAAGTAATGCCACCCCTTTGAAATCCATTAATATCTGTCTATAGGGTCATTTTTTTATAAGATAGTCATCCCTCCAACCTTATAACATCATAGAAAACGGGGTTCCAATTCAGTATATCGAGTTTAATATTTTTGCCACCTGCTTGTGTATAACGAAACATGGTAGCACATTCATCTCATTCTTCTGGCTAACTCTCTCGGACCTGCTCGGGAACTGGCATCTTAGTGGGCCTTTTAGTTTAACGGTTTTTTTTTCTCTCTCTCTCTCTCTCTCTCTCTCTTGGCCAGATTACCTCTCTTGCATTGAAGAAAAGGGTACTGCTCTCACCATCACGTTCCATTTCTTTTCTAAAACGTGCAGGAAGTTAGAAGCTCAATTAACCCCTTCAGTACCAGGACACGTTTTCATAGTCATTCCGGTTACTATTTAGGGATTTTATACACCTTCAAAACCTTATGTGGGGATTAGAGTATTGAAACCTCTGGCAATTATTCTTCTGACCTCCGTTGACCCTTCCAAATGTCAATAAAATGGTCTAATCGTGCACAAAACTCAAGGTAAAAATGCATCCCATTACTGAAGGGGTTAAAATCTTTTATTCTTGTGACAAATAGTAAGTTTTTTATATTAGGAATGCCTCACCAAGATACGAATTTTGCGCAGTTCATTAAATTAATTTGTCGAGTGGTTTAAAGTTAGTTACATGTCACCATGGTACCCAGGTTCTAGGTGGTCACACCAAAGATGCGCTTAGGTGGTGATATGGGCCTTAATATGGGTACCACTATAAACAAAATTGCCTATGCCACTAATGGGCGGATGCTGAACAGCGCTTGCCAGATATACTCTTCAAGTATGCCTACAGGCGTTATAGGCCTTAACATTAAAAAAAAATCAGCCTCAGCAATAAACAAATGTTCATGAATTTCTACAAGCAACTCTAATCCCTTCAGTACTGGGACGCATTTTTACCATGAGTTTTGGGTGTGATTCATTTTATTTACATTAGGAAGACTCTATGGAAGTCAGAAGATTAATAACCACAGTCTTCACTATTTTAATCCCCACATAAGTTTCTGAAGCTGTATAGAATCACCAAATAGTAACCAGAATGAATATTGAAACACGTCATAACACTGAAGAGGTTAAGAGAAAGCAAATCTATTCACTCATTTGTAAGCAACCTCGCTGGATACAAATCTATGAAATCTGCACGTTTTAACACAAGGAATAACAATTTGACGGTATGCGAAGGTTGAAAGCATCGTCCTGTGTTGTGCCTCATCTATGTGTTGTCCCAGGGAGGAAGACTTATCAGATTATGAGACTAGAGAGCAGGAGAGGATGAATGACTGCACTGAGACGCCCATATCTAGAAACGCCTTACTTTCTCACCAAGACAGTTTTCCAAGGCCACAGAGACGACTAGCAGGATTTCCAAGATAGTTCCTCCTTATGATAAATCAGAAATCTTGCCAATCTATCACCAGAACCATAAAAATGCCCTTAAAAAACACGAGTACCTTCAAATTGGAGTCTTTGAAAAGCAGTGATGGTGAGAGAGCAAAGTGATTTGGAATACAGGCCGTGGTGATGTTGTGTGCTGTTGACAATATGAATTAAGATTTTGTGGACTTTGTGTGTGTGTGTGTGTGTAGTTGGGGTAGCTGTGGTAGGGCTGTGGTAGAATCCAAATTATTGTGGTTTGGTGCTATTGACAATATGAATTAAGACTTTATGGGTTTTGTGTGTGTGTGTGTGTGTGTGTGTGTGTGTGTGTGTGTGTGTGTGTGTGTGTGTGTGTGTGTGTGTGTGTGTGTGAGGGGAAGAGGGTCAGCTGTGGTAGGGCTGTGGTAGGATTCAGGGTATTGTGGTGGACACTAACATAATGATTCCCCCGCCGCCCGCCGACGTCTCCTCCACCCCTTCGCCCTCCTCCTCCTCCTCCTCCTCCTCCTCTTGTTTTGTCATGCAGGAGGTAAGTGAGCTGCTCTATGATGCCCCGAGAAGCTTAGAGTTGAGGTGTAATGTTTGTGTCGCCTGAAGTTCGCTAAAGCAACCTAACATAAAGACTTTTCTATATTTTTCTTTTTTTTTTTTTAATCTCCTGAAGGTCAGACATTCCAGACACTGCTTGTTGGGAGTAGGTTGACGTTAGATCAGATCAAAGTTAGGTTATGTTAAGTTAGGTTCAGTTATCGTACTTAACCTAACTTAGCATGACCTAATCAGCTATTGTTTTTTTTTAGGTTAAGTTAGGTCATGTGATCTCAACTATTGCCTAACTTTACCTAACCTAACCTAACGTAACCTAAACCAGACAGACAGTGCCTGGAATGGCTGACCTTCATGTGGACGATATATACACAATTTTTTTTAACCATCACACACATGTTTATTTACCTTGTGTTCTTCTGGGCCAGAGTGAACCTTCTCAGATAAACGGATTACTTAAGAAAGTCTCTTAAGAAAACCGGATTACGTCTCTTAGAAATTCCCACTTTTAAATGTGCATAGAAACCTTCCTTTATGTATATGGTGTCGAAGATGATAACTGTGGGTGTGGATCCTTCACAAACGGAACTGGGACCTCTTTATCCGTTAATCTCAAGTGGTGTGTTCTTGTCCCACTCCATAAAGATACAGACAAGCAACCACCAGCCTCTAGCTCGCCTTGATCACTCTTAACCACTCATTATGTAGTTCCACGTGACTCTTGATGTTCTGTTGATGTGGCTGTGCGTGGCTGACAAACTGCTGCTCGTAGTGTAGTCTAAGGGTGTGTGTATGTGTGTGTATGTATGTATGGGTGTATGTATGACTGCACCATGCCCGCTGCCTGCCCCATGCCCCCCTGCCTGCATCCCTGTACGCCTGCCTGCCTACTTACTTACTTACTCTCCACACAAACACTGCACTGCTTAAGAATAATCATGAAATCATTGTCTTCATTTACTCTTTCAAATACAGGATCGCCACAACAAAGAAATAAACAAAATAAAAATGTAAAAAGTATTTGATTCTATTTCAGTTTGAGTTTTATGAAGAGAAATACTATTTTTATTATTTTTTTTTAATGAAGAAATTCATTATAAATATTATGTTCCTTCTATGGTTATTCTTAGGTAACTGTTTAATTGTATATTTTGAATTTTTATTAGTATTTTTTCTACTCTTAATTCTTCTTAAATACGTGAGAAATTTAATTAACTAAGTAGTGTTGTAATTCACTGTAATGATGTGTAATTCCGTGATTATTAATGTTGTAATTTTCATCTACGTTTTCTATTGTTTAGTAAAAATAAGTTATTTATGAATTATGTAAGGGAGAAATGTTCATCTTTGTGTGTGTGTGTGTGTGTGTGTGTGTGTGTGTGTGTGTGTGTGTCTGTGTGTCTGTGTGTGTGTGTGTGTGTGTGTGTGTGTGTGTGTGTGTGTGTGTGTGTGCGTGTGTTGTTTCCTTTCATGTGTCTCTCAGTTAAAACACAAACAGACGCTGTTATATAACCTGCAGAGATACACTTTCTCTCTCTCTCTCTCTCTCTCTCTCTCTCTCTCTCTCTCTCTCTCTCTCTCTCTCTCTCTCTCTCTCTCTCTCTCTCTCTCTCTCTCTCTCTCTCTCTCTCTCTCTCCTTTTTTTCACCTCTATCTTCTTTTCTCATATTTTTTTCTAGATTTTCCATTTTCTTTAGTCATTTTTTAGTTTTCTGACTTCTCGTCTTCTCTACCGATCAAACTTTCATTGATCGCATTTTCTCATTTTCTTTTTTTTCACATTTCTCTCACCTTTTGAAGATTTCTTTTCTAGATTATAACATTTTTTTTCTCTCTTTTACATCATATACTCTCTGTCTCTCACTCTTTCTCTATCTATCTATCTATCTATCTATATCTATCTATCTCCTTTGTGTGGTTTGTGAAAGTAGACAATCAAACTAATTCTCTAAACGAAGGGTGGAAACAAAACCCTCAGTAAAA
Organism: Portunus trituberculatus; assembly: GCF_017591435.1. NCBI lineage: Eukaryota > Metazoa > Arthropoda > Malacostraca > Decapoda > Portunidae > Portunus > Portunus trituberculatus. The sequence continues at coordinate 719,673 of NC_059264.1, read as the reverse complement.
GATTTAATACCCTTTTTTTAAACTCTTGTGTAGTGAAAGAGAAGGCTGATCTGTGTCTAAATAAGGAGTGTTCTTTTTAAGTAACTATGGAACTGAAGTAATTGTGAGAGGAGAGATTATATATTAAGTGTGTTATTCTTTTTTTGGTTCATATAATTCATTCTTTCTCATTGTTGTTGTCGCTGTTTTATTATTATTATTATTATTATTATTATTATTATTATTATTATTATTGATGGTGGCATTGATTGTTGTAGTTTTTTTTTTTTTTTTATTGTATACATATTTATATTATCTTGTTAGTTGGTCAGTGCTAAATAGATGTATTGATGTGTATTTCTCTCTCTCTCTCTCTCTCTCTCTCTCTCTCTCTCTCTCTCTCTCTCTCTCTCTCTCTCTCTCTCTCTCTCTCTCTCTCTCTTTCTCTTTCTCTTTTCTCTTTTCTCTTTTCTCTTCTTCCTTCCCACTATCTTACTCCTCTTCCCCCCCTCCTTTTTTTCTCTCTTATTTCAACTTATCTTTCCTCTTTCAATCTCTCTTCTTCTCTCTCTCCCTCCCTCTCTCCATCTTGTCTTCCCTCCTCCCCTTGAATCTTCTCCCTCTCTTTTTTTCTCTCTCTCTAATTTAAACTTTTCTTTCTTCCTTCAATTTATCTCCATCTCTCTATCTATCTCTCCTTCCTCCGCACCTCCTCTTTTTTTCTCTCTCTCACTAATCTCATCTTCTGTTTCTTCCTTCAATCTCTCTATCTCTCTTTCCTCCGCCCCCTCCACCTCCTCCCTCCTTGCCCGGCCCAGGTTGAGCTCTCCTTCAAAACTGGGGACATTATCAACGTTTTTGGGGACATGGATGACGATGGTTTCTTCATGGGTGAGCTCCGGGGACAGCGGGGCCTCGTGCCGTCTAACTTCCTGCAGGACGCGCCGCAGGATTACCCAGATGACCACAGGTAGGACTCTCGTGTAGGAGTATTTTGTGAGTGTAAATTTTTGTGTGTGTTTTGTGGTGTTTTGTGGGATTTGTTCTGAGTTGTTGATTTTTTTGTTGTTTTCTTTTCTTTTATGAGGTATAAGGAAAGTGTTGTAAGGATTTAGAGTTCCTGTAGGATGTTTCAGTTTAGATTTTTTTTTTTTTTTTAGGATTTGTGTTGGTGTTATTGTTGTTTGTTAATTGTTTATCAGAACTAGTAAAGGATTGTGGGATTTTAGAGCTCTGTAGGATTTCGTTTTATATTTATTTGAACTAGAAAAGGATTATAGGAGTCTAGAGCTCTGTAGTATGCGTTTGTTTTTATTTAATGATTTCTTTAAGGTTGGGTTAGGTTGGGTTAAGGTCAACATTAAGGTTAGGTTAGGTTAGGTTTTTTAAGGCTATTTTTCACACTTTTTTAAATTCATGTTTAAATTCTTATTCTCTTTAATTTTACGACCATGTTTTTGTTTATTTGTAAGACTGAATTGGGTTAAGTCAGGTTAGGTTAGGTTAAGGTTGGGTTGGGTTTGATTAGGTTAGGTCAGTTTAGGTTGGGTTAGTTAGTTTAGGTTACGTTGGGTTAGGTTAGGTTGGGTTGGGTTGGGTTGGGTTGGGTTGGGTTGGGTTGGGTTGGGTTAGGTCTCCAAGGCTATTTTCCTCATTTTTAGAATTCATGTTTGTGTTATTATTGTTTTTAATTATTTGCTCATATTTTGTTTATTAGTAATGGTAAGTGAAGGACTGTAGGACCGTGAAGGATGTCTTTTGTTGTGTTCAATGTCTTCAGGAATTCTGTAGGATGTTGAAGGATTTTTTGGAGGGTAAGGATTTCTTCAATATAGAATTTGTTCTTCCGTAGGATTCTGTAGGACTTGCTGTAGAATTCTAAAGGAAGTTTGTAGGATTTCCTCAGTGAAGATAGTGATTGTATTCCTTTGTTAAACCACTACTACTACTACTACTACTACTACTACTACTACTACTACTACTACTACTACTACTACTACTACTACTAAAGGAAATAGGTGAATTATATACATTTTTCAGTTTTTCTGGTATGTAACTATAATTATTTTCGATTTCAAGCAGTGATTAAACTTGTCGTGTGTGTGTGTGTGTGTGTGTGTGTGTGTGTGTGTGTGTGTGTGTGTGTGTGTGTGTGTGTGTGTGTGTGTGTGTGCGTGCTTTCCTATTATAGATTAGTAGTATTTCCTTAGACACAAACTCTCTCTCTCTCTCTCTCTCTCTCTCTCTCTCTCTCTCTCTCTCTCTCTCTCTCTCTCTCTCTCTCTCTCTCTCTCTCTCTCTCTCTCTCTCTCCTCCTCCCCTCCCTCCCTCCTCCTTTCCTTCCCAAACACACTCACTATACACCCCACCCCCTGCAGGTCTCGCCGCGACACCCTGGACCCCCGAGACAGAGGCGGTCCAATGGGTCCTCCTGGGCGGGGACCTGGACCGGGGGCACATGGACCGCCCCCTCCCCCCCGCCCTGACCAAAGGGACCGCAGAAAAGGTAAGTGCCCCGTGTCCATCCAGGCTCGTTTTCTTTGTGATGCAGAGCTGATGTTTCCGTTTTCTGTTATTTTTTTGTTAGGTCTACCAATTTTTTGTGCCTTGTTCAGTCTGATGAGTGTCAAGTGTTGTGTGGCGTTTTGTTGTCCCAAGGCTCTCTCTGTCAAGCCCGCGGACAACCTTACTCACTCACTCACTCACTAACTATACTTACTTCTTACCTCGACTCCTACTCATAACTCGTTTTCTTTCTCACAATCTCTCTCTTCTCTTTCTTTTTTTCTCTCTCTCTCTTTTCACTGTCCCCATGAATACCAATGTGACAACTGCCGATACTACTACTACTGCTACTACTACTACTACTACTGCTACTACTACTATTACTGCTACTGCTACTTATCTGCCATTATTGTTGTTGTTGCTATCATTATTATTGTTATTATTATTATTATTATTATTATTATTATTATTATTATTATTATTATTATTATCATTATTATCGGAATCTTTTTGTCATCATTACTATTGTTAGAGATATTTTCAAGTTATATTCATCTTTATTATTATTATTATTAATATTACTATTATTATTATTATTATTATTATT
>NC_059264.1:709082-714082 GCF_017591435.1 Portunus trituberculatus | reverse complement strand
AGTTTATTTCTCTCTCGTGTTCACCCCCACTCCCCCCCGGTCTTCACTCTTAGTTTTTTCATTATCTTCTGTCTGTTTTTTTTATGTAATCTCTCTCTCTCTATATATATATATATATATCTGTCTCTCTCTCTCTCTCTCTCTCTCTCTCTCTCTCTCTCTCTCTCTCTCTCTCTCTCTCTCTCTCTCTCTCTCTCTCTCTCTCTCTCTCTCTCTCTCTCTCTCTCTCTCTCTCTCTCTCTCTCTCTCTCTCTCTCTCTCTCTCTCTCTCTCTCTCTCTCTCTCTCTCTCTCTCTCTCTCTCTCTCATCTATTTATACATTTACCTTCATCCGTTTGTGTGAAGGCGGATCGAGACGGATTCAGAGCCTCGCGTGTGTGATGTACAGGATGGGGTGTTACTGCCAGTGAGCAGCAGGAAGGGACAGAGGGCGGGCTGTGTTTCCTATGTCATAATGCTTGTCAGTCTTTACAACAGCCCCCTACAGCAGCATATTCCTTGAAATTAAAACATCTTTTTTTATTATCTTTAGCTACATTTGTTTTTTCGTCTCTTTTAACCCTGGTGTTTTTTTGGGTATGTGCTATTTTGTATATTTTTTTAACCTAGCTGTGACTTTACAACATACATGTCTATTTTTTACTATTATTGTTGTTATTATTATTGTTATGTGTGTGTCTATCTGTCTATCAACTTTACAGAACAGTCTACAATATTCCTTTACTGATGAAATTTTCTTATTTTTTTCATTATTTTACTATTTTTTTCTCTAGGTAAAATTCATACTTATTCTAGGTCTGCTTTTCTACATATCTCAAATACACATTATATATTTTTCTCACCTTTTTTTCCATATATTTTTCTATCTAGCTAATATTTACCCTGACATAACTTTTTTTTTTTTTTACAGTTGTTATTATTGTATGTGTTTCTGTGTCCTTCCTCTTCAGGTACACTGCAGACTATATACTCATTCCCTTATTAAGAATGTGACTGTTTTATACCCAACAATTCTTTTTTTAACCCTTTCTTACTTTGAACCATAAACATGTGTGTGTATTACCAATTTTCTTCCCCATTGCTATATATATGTGCCCCTTTCATTCCCTCACTATGACCATACTGTATTTACCATGGCTCCTGATTTTAACCTTTCTTTTTTATCTTTTTTTTTCTCTCCCTCCCTCTGTCATACTCTTGTTTCCCCTCACTCCATCCCTTCTCTCCTTCCCTCCCTCGCTGACCATCCTTGACCACAGACGGAACGGAGGGTCAGCCTGCCTCACAGGGGGACACTTCCGCCGTAAAAGGTCAGCTTCTTCTACCTCAATATTATCTTCTTGCTCTCTTTTTGTCTTATGTCACATCTCTTTATCATTTTATATATATTACTTGCTGCCTGGTGTGTGCTTCTGTGTGTCTGTGTGTGTGTGTGTGTTTGGATGTTTTTTGTCTTTGTGTGTGTGTGTGTGTGTGTGTGTGTGTGTGTGTGTGTGTGTGTGTGTGGCTGTGTTTTCTTCATTTTAATCAGTTTTCTTTGTTTATATCTCGTCATTCCTTTACTATTGCATTATTGGTATTTTTTTTCTGATTAATTCTCCTTAACTTAACTTTCTCTTCCTTCCTTTTTTTTAATATTTTTCCCTCTTTTTTTTTTTTACCTCCATTTTTTTCATTTTCTTTCGGTTTTCTTTTTGTTTCCAGAATCAGTTTTCGGCTTTTTATCCAGCTTATTCCCAGTCAATGTTGGACAACCGCAAATATTTAACACTTCAGCTACTACTACCACTACCGCTACTACTACAGCAACAACAACCTCTACTACTACTACTAACGCTTCCACCACTTCTACGACAAACACCTCCATTAATACTACGACTTCTACAACTAACATAAGAACAGCTTTATCAACATCTACTGCTTTTTCAACAACTACTGATAAAACTACTGCATCTGGTGGTGGTGGTGGTGGTGGTGGTGGTGGTGGTGGTGGTGGTGCAGCAGTAACAGAAAACGGTGCCAAGGAAACTCCCATTGAAATTACAGCACCGAAAAAGGCTGAGGAAGAGAAAGCGGATGTCAAAGGTTAGGTTTTTGAATGGTAGACTCGCTTGTTTTTGAGTGCCTCGTATTTTGCAGTTGATTTTTTTTTTTTTTTTTTTTTTACTTTAGTCCCTTTTTATTTTCCTCTTAGGTCCCCTGTATGTTGGAATCTTTCTTTTCTTTATTGTTCTCCGTTTCTCTCTCTCTCTCTCTCTCTCTCTCTCTCTCTCTCTCTCTCTCTCTCTCTCTCTCTCTCTCTCTCTCTCTCTCTCTCTCTCTCTCTCTCTCTCTCTCTCTCTCTCTCTCTCTCTCTCTCTCTCTCTCTCTCTCTCTCTCTCTCTCTCTCTCTCTCTCTCTCTCTCTCTCTCTCTCTCTCTCTCTCTCTCTCTCTCTCTCTCTCTCTCTCTCTCTCTCTCTCTCTCTCTCTCTCTCTCTCTCTCTCTCTCTCTCAACCCCTTCCCTCCTCCCCAAAATCCACGCAAATCATTCTGAATATTTACAAAGAACTTTAATTTTTTGTTCACATCTTTTGTCATGGAATATTTATGTTGACGACTGCTCACTCACACAAGTCAAGCGAGGATATCACATCATTTCTATGTTTTGCCAAACTCAGAGTGCACACAGAGAAAGACAAGCAAAAAAGCATTAAAAACCCACAAGAATCACTTTCTATGTTTGAGCTGAAGGAATCTCGTGTTGCAGAGTCCGTCATGGGATTCTTTGGAAATTTCTTCACCAGTCAAATAGCGCGCGCTGCGACCATTACTGCGCAGGCTGTTGGTCGCCCCGCGCAGCCTCCTCCACAGCAGCAGCAGCAGCAGAAGCCAGCCAATGACAAACCAGAGACAGTAGAACTTCCAAATGAGCAAAATAACAGCAAAGAACCAATGATTGACAACACAAACACTGCAGAATCAAGTAATGAGAGAACAAAGGCTTCAGATCTGACCAATAGCAGAGCAAGGAGGGTTGAAAGAGTAACCAATAGGGAAGCAGAGACGAAAACACCATCCAATCCTGAGGTGGAACTAAAAAACAGCATGAATTTGACAACAGAGACTAAACCGACCAATCACAGAAGAGAGACGTGGGATTCAGCCAATCAGGGAAAAGAATCGAAACTTTTATCCTCTGAGACCAATGAAGAGGCAAGAAATGGAGACAGAAATCAAAGAACGGTGGAAAATTTAGAGAACACGAGAAATGCAAGTACTGAAACCGTCCTGGAGAGAGAAAGAGAGCAAGTGAGCAAAAGAGAGACAGAATTGAAGGTGCCGGAAAAGAGAACAAGGAATAGATTGATAAATACGAAATCGAAAGAGGAAAACAAACACGCCAACTCGACAATAATTATGGACGAAGAGGAAGAAGAAGAAGAGGAACTAAGAGAAAAATTAGAGAGACAAAAAGAAGAAGAAGAAGAACTAAGAGAAAAATTAGAGAGACAAAAAGAAGAAGAAGAAGAAGTCACGAATAACACTAACACAGACAAAATAGATAATAACGTAACGGAAGAAGAGAAAAACAACAACAACCCAAAGGAAGAAGAAACAAAAGAAAATAATGACACAAAAAATACTGATAAAGATGGAGAGGAGAAAAACGACAAGAAGAAGAAGAAGAAAAAGAAAAAGGGAGATAAAGAGGAGAAAGATAAGGAGGCTTCAAAGGAAGAGGAGAAAGAGGAGGAGAAGGAGAATAAAGACGAGAAAGGGAAGAAAGATAAAAAGGAGAAGAAAAAGAAGAAGAAAAAGGAAGAAAAAGAGGAAAATGATGCTGCGAAGGAAGGGGAGGTGGAGGAGGAGGGGAAAGAGGAGAAAGGGAAGAAGAAAGGTTAGAAAATGCGTAGATAGTTAAACGTGGGTTGCAATTACCTAAGACTTTTTCACTTGGCGTATTTGCAAGGCGGTTCCTTCTAACTCTTCCTTTATCTTCTTTTGTTTTTTTTGCTTTTACTGTTATTGTTGCTGTTGTTGTTGTTGATTTTTGTTTTTTGTTTTTTGTTTTCTTCTCTTCCTTGCTTTTTCATTGCTTGTTTCTCTTCTTCCTTCATTTATTTGCGCATTGTAATATTTATCTAAATTTGTTTATTATTTTCTCTCTCTCTCTCTCTCTCTCTCTCTCTCTCTCTCTCTCTCTCTCTCTCTCTCTCTCTCTCTCTCTCTCTCTCTCTCTCTCTCTCTCTCTCTCTCTCTCTCTCTCTCTCTCTCTCTCTCTCTCTCTCTCTCTCTCTCTCTCTCTCTCTCTCTCTCTCTCTCTCTCTCTCTCTCTCTCTCTCTCTCTCTCTCTCTCTCTCTCTCTCTCTCTCTCTCGCCATTGTTTTTCGTAGTATTATTTTCCTGTTATATTGTCTTTGTTCCCTTTTATTTGCTAATTTTACATATCAATAATTTTCTTTTTATTCAATTTGCAGCTCGTATGTGTGTGTGTGTGTGTGTGTGTGTGTGTGTGTGTGTGTGTGTGTGTGTGTGTGTGTGTTTTGTTTTTATGTTATATCTCATTACTTTTTGACATTTCACAACTATTCAACTTCTATTTTTTTACGTAAGTGTGTGTGTGTGTGTGTGTGTGTGTGTGTGTGTGTGTGTGTGTGTGTGTGTGTGTGTGTGTGTGTGAACAAAATCTTCTATTCAATATCCCTCAATTTATCTATTCCATGTCTAACTCTTTGTCTTTCTAACCCAATATTAATACAATTATTATAAATCATTCTTCTCTTTTCCTTCAAAAATATCTTGAATTTCTTCCTAAGCCTTCAGTTATTTCAAACCTTCCCTCTTTTTCTCAGCAACATTAATTAAAAACCTGCCCAAGTCTTCAGTTATTTAAAAACATATTTATTTTAGCTTTTCCTCCCTAAATAATCCCAAATTCTTCCCAGCCTTTGAACAGTTGTTGTTGTTGTTGTTTTTCCCTTTTTACATTAACATTCATACAAACTGCCCAACCTTTCA
>NC_059264.1:701582-704082 GCF_017591435.1 Portunus trituberculatus | reverse complement strand
TATTTCTTTTCCTTTTATTTTTTTCCTTAATCAAAAAGCACAAGAATGAAAATAAAGTAAAATAAAAACGCAGGATTGATGGTAAATTTTCTTTTTTTTCTTTTTTTTTCCTTTTCTAATTTCTTAACTGCCAATATTATTTTCTTTCAGGATGTTGTATGCTAGTATTATTATTATTATTATTATTATTATTATTATTATTATTATTATTATTATTATTATCATTGCTCTTGTTGCTATAATCATTATTGCTATAGCTGTTGTCATTATTATTATCATTATTATTATTATTATCATTATCATTACTATTATCATTATTACCATCATTATTATCACTATTACTATTATCATTACTATTACTACCATCGCCAGCATTATTATTACTACTGCTATCATTATTATCATCACCACTTTCTTCTTGTCTACCTGAACGTGGCTACCTGTCGAGGCTTTCTTTAATTAGCTTTCCAGTGTTATGTGTTACCTGTTACTTGTTACCCTGGGGACTCGCTTTACCTGGCCTCCCTTTGCTTGTGGTCGTCCCCTTTTTTCCCCTTTTATTCCCTATGCTTCCCCTTTTTTCCCTCTTTGCTTCCAATATTCCGTGCCTGCAAATATTCCTTCCTTTGTTTTCAGTCTGTTTTTCTCTCGTTTTCTTCGTCTTTTTCTTCCTTTTCTTCGTATCTTGCTCCGTTTCATCGTTTTTTTTTTTTTTCGTTTTTTTTCTTTATCTGATTTTTCTTGTTTTTTTGTCTTATTCTCTTTCGTCTGTTTTATTTTTTATATTGTTTTCTTTTCTTTCTTTTTTTTTTTTTCTTCCTTCTTCCTGTTTTAGTTCTTTTTTGCTTCGATTCGTGTTTTCTTTTCACTTGTTTTTTTTTTTTTTTTCTTCTCTTCTTTTTTGTTATATTTACTTCATTTGCATATTTCTCTTTATTATTATTATTATTATTATTATTATTTTCTTATTCTTTTCTTCTTATTGTTCATCTTCATCTTATTAATTCATTCGTGTCATTATTGTTTTTTTTATTTTCTTCTCTCTATCTTTTAGTTTTGCTATTTTCTGTTTGGTTTCTCTCTCTCTCTCTCTCTCTCTCTCTCTCTCTCTCTCTCTCTCTCTCTCTCTCTCTCTCTCTCTCTCTCTCTCTCTCTCTCTCTCTCTCTCTCTCTCTCTCTCTCTCTCTCTCTCTCTCTCTCTCTCTCTCTCTCTCTCTCTCTCTCTCTCTCTCTCTCTCTCTCTCTCTCTCTCTCTCTCTCTCTCTCTCTCTCTCTCTCTCTCTCTCTCTCTCTCTCTCTCTCTCTCTCTCTCTCTCTCTCTCTCTCTCTCTCTCTCTCATTTTTCTCTATGTCCATCTATTTAGTTTGTGTTTATCTATTTATCATTCTTATATCTCTACGAACACAACAATCTTTCATCTAATTCATCCATCTATGTACATTTCTCTCCATTTATCCATCTGTCTGTCTGTCTGTCTGTCTGTCCTCTGTTGGTCCATATCCTTCTATTAATCTGTCTAAATTTCTGTCTTTCTCTCTGCTTACTTATGTGTGTGTTCTATTATATTGTATGTCTGGCTGTCTGTCTATCAATGTCTTTTAATTCATGCCCCTACCTATCTATCTATTTCTCTTTGTCTATCTATCTATCTGTGTGTCTATTTACTTCTGTTTTTTTTTTTATCTATCATTCAATCTGCCTTTCTATTTACATGTATACCTACCTGTCTATCTATCTATCTGTCCGTCTGTCTATCTGTCTATCTGTCTATCTATTCATCCACGCATTCAACTGGTTATCCATTTATTTATCTATATTTCCTGGTTCTTGTACAATCTTTCTTAATAATATTCACTAACTTATTTTTTTCCTTCCATCAGTAAGTTATCAGGCTTTTCCTTCAGCAGTATTCAAAGGTGTGTGTGTGTGTGTGTGTGTGTGTGTGTGTGTGTGTGTGTGTGTGTGTGTGTGTGTCGTTGTTATCATTGTTGTTGTTATTTGTTTGTTCTCATTATTTTTCGTGTCCAGTGATAATTAACTTTTTTGTGTTTTATTTTTTGTTTTTTTACTTTTTTCTTGTAGAGTTATTAAAATCCTCCTCCTCCTCCTCCTCCTCCTCCTCCTCCTCCTCCTCCTCCTCCTCTTCTTCTTGATCAAAAATACAAAATAAATAAGACGATTTCCTTTAAATTTACTTCTATTTTGCCTTTTTTTCTACTTTGAGCAAATTTTCTCCTTTTTATCAATTCATCAGTTCGCTTTTCAAAGATTTTCCCTCATGGGTGCATTATTATTATTATTATTATTATTATTATTATTATTATTATTATTATTATTATTATTATTATTACAAGTGAGAAAGATTTGATTATTTTAAAGAAGAAAAAAATACATGTGGTTTTTTTTTAAGTTTTCAAGAAGGAAAACGTAATAATGTGTGTGTGTGTGTGTGTGTGTGTGTGTGTGTGTGTGTGTGTGTGTGTGTGTGTGTCGTTGTTG
>NC_059264.1:629082-696582 GCF_017591435.1 Portunus trituberculatus | reverse complement strand
TATGAATCGTTAATAATAATAGTAATAATAATAATAATAATAATAATAATGATAATAATAATGCCGTAGATTAAACTGTTCCTTAAATCAATAATAATGCTAATAACAACAACAATAATAATAAAAATTATAATAATAATAACGATAAAAATTATATAATAATAATAATAAAATAATAATAATAATAATAATAATAATAATAATAATAAAAGACAGCATTGAAACCTCGTCAAATTACACACACACACACACACACACACACACACACACACACACATTTCTCTTCTCTTCAATACTTTATAAAAAAAAGATAGAATCACATTTTTTGCACATTTTAATTTCCACGTAATTCAGAAATAGCACCATAACTTGTGTGTGTGTGTGTGTGTGTGTGTGTGTGTGTGTGTGTGTGTGTGTGTGTGTGTGTGTGTGTGTGTTCTGTTATCCCAGCATTTTATCAACGTTTACTTTTCCACTTCACTTTTCAAACAGTTCTTAGTTAAAAAAAAAAATAAATAAATAAATAAAAAATTGAAAAAAAAATAATAAAATCGTGGAGGAAAAAGAAAGAAAATAACACGTAGGGAAAAAAATCATGTAAAAAAAAAAGGCCTGACATATATTTTTCCCCTTACCCTGAATCTTTTCCTCCTTTTCCTCTCCCCCTCCCTTTTTTCCCCGCAATAAAAACGACCTACAATCTCTTAAGGTCCAAAGTCCACGGAACAGACTTACTTTAATGGCCCTTACTGTTTTTCCCCTATTTTCCCTCCCCTTCCCCTCTTTCCCCTTTCTCTCCCCTCCCATTCACATCAAACGCCTTAAAAACTTTGGCCTAACTTGAAAAACGTGTGTGTGTGTGTGTGTGTGTGTGTGTGTGTGTGTGTGTGTGTGTGTGTGTGTGTGTGTGTGTTGTCCGTCCCCAGTCCCTCCCAGTCCCTCTGTTTCAGTCCCCTGTAGCGTAGGGAAGGAATCAAACCCCCTCTAGTGGCATTGGATTCCTTGAGCTGCACAGTACGTAGGATCCAGCGCCCCTTGTGTAGAGTCAGGTATACCTTAGGTGAGTCCCGCGCCGCCCCCCCCAAGCCCCCCTCACCCCCACCCTTTAGGATCCCGTCAGGAGGGGCAGTGCAGTCTGTCGTGTTGTTGTCGTCCTTCCCTCAGCTTGAATAGATCACTCCGGCAGAGGTCAGCTACAGATGGCACGCCCCTCTCCCCTCTCCTCTCCCCGTCCCTCCCTCTCACTCCTCACCTCTCACTCCCTCCCCCCCCGTGTACAGGGTTACTGTCCCTTCCCTCCCCTCCCCCGCAGCCTGAGTAGGCGCCGCTGCCCTAGGTAGGTACTGCAGTAGGAGTATGTAGAGCTGACTCCCGCGCCGCACCACAACATTTTGGCTCAGCGTCGCCTAATTTTGGTGTAGATGACACGTAGCGGAGGCAGCGGGCTGGCCGTGCATGGTGGGCCCCCTCTTACAGGGCTGCGGCTTGGCAACCAGCTTCCCCCCCCCACCACAACCTCCTCTACCTCCTCCTCCAACTCCTCCCACTCCACCTCCGCCTCTTCCTCCTCCTCCTCCACCTCATTCCACTGAACACCCCTTCCACTGTTACATTTAAATATACTATAAAGCATTTTATGTATAAACCAAACCACCAAGTGATTTTTTAAAGTTGATAGATCCCTGTTGGAGTGCCAACTTACACGCCTGCAGACGGGCGGGCGCGCAGGCAGTGTTGCGCATGTTTACTCGCACAGTTTCCCAGTAGCTTAGAGGCGCGCTGGCCGTGATTCACTTGTTATACTGACACCTCCCGCAGCAGCCGCGCCTGTACTCATCACTCACTCTTCCCTCCCAGGATACGAGGGCCTCCCAGGGGGCCCCGGGGGACCCCCACCACCCGAGCACGCGTCCAGCAGCTCCGCGGGGGAGAGAGGTGGTAGGTCGGTGTCGCGGGAGCGCGGCGCCGCCAACAAGCAGCCGTCTGCCGCCGCCACGCCCTCTGGCCGCGCCGGCAAGCTGAACGGCCTCGAGCTGCTGGACGAGGACGCCGACGCGGGCCCCGCCATCTCCTCCGCCGACATCGACCAGCTGATGGAGGACTTCGACCTCAACGACCCGCTCATGGAACCCGAGGTGAAGCCCGCCGAGCCGCCGCCGCCGCCGCCAAAGCAGCAGGAGGAGGTGAAGGAGGAGAAGCCCGGCGGACTGGCGGGGGCGCTGCCAGGCGGGCTGGGGGCGGGGCTGTCCAACCTGGCCAACCCCATGGGCAAGCTGGGGGACCTGGCGACGCAGAACCCCGTCACGGACGTCATGTCCAAGGGCAAGGACTTCCTCTTCAAGAGGTTTGGGCTATGAGAGGCAGCCCGAGCCCCCCCAGCCCCAGCACCGCCACCTGGGGGCTGAGCTCCCTCACGCCCACGCCCCGATGTGCCGGGCAGGCGTGGCGTGCTCCGTGCCCCGCCGCGCCCCGCCCCTCAAGCTCAAGGTCCCTGGTGTCTTGTCCCCCCCACCCCCCGCAGCCACGCGGCGGGAGGCGAGGAGAGAGTGCAAGGCGTGGCTGAAGGGAGACAGGAGCCGCGCGTGACGCCGCCCTCCTGGTGACGCGGGGCTGCCCATCTAGTCAGGACGCCAGCAGCCTCAGGTCACCCCGCCACACGCCTCCCTCCCCCCCACGACGTGATGGCACTCCACCGGCGCCGCCCCCAACCCAGGAAGTGGCGCCGGCACTACCAAAGACTGGTGTATCCCCCCTTCCTCCTCCTCTTCCTCCTACTCCTCCTCCTCCTCCTCCTCCTTGACCATCTCCTTGTCCTTCGTTGCCATCCTGCAGAGTCCTTCCCTCCTTCCTTCCCTTCACCTTCACCTTCACCTTCACGATGCCGTTTGTTCCGCGTTTCTCCGCTGCACAACTTGAGCCCAACCCAGAAGTACGTAACACACACACACACACACACACACACACACACACACACACACACACACACACACACACACACACACACACACACACACACACACACACACACACACACACTGACACTGACACTGACACTGACACGCTCGGCCATAACAAGTGTTTGGTGCTACTACTCATATACATAACTGACTCACACCTTCATATTTAGCTTAGTTTGTTTTCCGCTACAGTGTCAATGGCGACGACGCGGCGCCACCAACAACACTGAACCACCACCATCCTCCTCCTCCTCCTCCTCCTCCTCCTCCTCCTCCTCCTCCTCCTCCTCCTCCTCCTCCTCCTCCCTCTACGATACACCTCTTTATAATAAACGGACCAACGCATTTGTAAGCTGCTTGTAAATGTGTAAAAAATATATAAGGTATACATATTACTATACATAACACATTCGTTCGTTCATCGGTTGATATATATATACACATTACCTCCCCTTCCCCCACGTCCCTTTTTCCCCTTCCCCCTTCCCCCTTCCACCTTCCCCTAGATCATTTCCCTTAGAACAAAACCTTTACCCTCCCCTTCCCTTTCTTCTCCTTTTCCTTATTTATTCAATTCCCTTTCCCTCCTCTTCCTTTCCGCTTCCCCATCATCTCTCCCCTTCCACAATATTCTTTAAAAACACCCAAAATCATTTCCCATTTTCTTCTTATCCTCAATTTTTTTTCTTTTCTTTTTTTATACCTACTTTATCACTCCCTCTTTTTTTTCTATTTTCCTTCCCATTCCTTTCTAAACCCATTCTTTAAAGCCCCATTTTCTCTATCCCCTTATTTTATCACTTAATTCCTATTCCCATTTTCTCTTTCCTTTCCCTATACACACATACACATACATATACCCTTCCTTTACCTTGTCAACCTTTAAAAACACCCATACACACACACATACACTGTCCATGCACTGCCTTTCCTTCCCATAACCCTTGAAAACACCCCCATTCATGTGTTTCCATAGACAATACCACCCCTTCACCCCTCCCCTACCCTCCCATACACCTCCCATACACACTATAGCATTAACATCTTCGTCTCTTTCACGTGTCTATATTCTGTAGTGTTGTCATTACTAGTTCTTTTCTAATGAAGTGTAATAATGGCAGCTGGTTATCAATGTAACATCTTCGTGGCCAGTGCACTCGAGAACGGTACACTTGAGAACCAGCTGACAGGTGTGCTAAAGGGCCAGGTTCACGGTACGACTGCCAGCGTGGTGGTACAGTCTGTTGTTGCTACTGATGATTGATCGGTTGACTGATGTTGCTTCTGCTGTCTCTATACGATCTCTCTTTTGTTAGTTTCTGCATATAAACGTTTGCTCTGGGAACGTTTGTGTGTGTGTGTGTGTGTGTGTGTGTGTGTGTGTGTGTGTGTGGTTAAGATGTTTGTAAATGTTTTGTGATGAATGTTTGTTGTTTTTTGTGTTGTTTTTTTTTTTTCTTTATTTTTGTTTTGTTTTGTTTTGTGTTTTGTTTTGTGGTGTGGTATAACATTTGAAAACGTTTCTTTGTTGTTTTCGTTCTTCCTTTCTTTATTTCTAAGTCACGTGTTGTTGTTGTTGTTGTTGTTTTCTTTTTATTTGTTTATCTACGTTCAGAACATCTTTTTTTTTCATTTATGTATATTGAGAACACTTGAATCTGTTTTCATTTACAGTAAAGAACATTATTTTTTTTTTACTTAAGGACACTTAATTTTATTTGTTTACAATAAAAACACGTGACTTTCATTTATTTATTATCAGAATATGTTTTTTCTTTACTTTAAATTTAAAAAACATTATTTTTATTTGCTTACAATCAAAACACACCATTTAGTAAAAAAAATAATAAAACCTATCATTTTCTTAACGTTTACAGTAAGAATGCGTGACTTTTGTTAACGTTTTCAGAAGCAGTAACGTTTCCAGGTCAGGACTTGCAATAGAGAACGTTTAGAGACAGTGTTCACCCGGGCAGCGGTGGGCAGGGAGCGAGTGACGGCCGCTCTGCTCTCCTCCAAGACCCCCCCCCCCTCACTCCTTGGCTTCTCTCCTAAAACACACCAGGCTCCATCAAATACTGGGACACATTTTTACCTTCAGATTTGTGTATGATTAGACCATTTTATATACATCGGAAAGAGTCTATTGAGATCAGATTAATGGCCACAGTCTTCACTATTCCAATCCCCCCACATGAGTTTCCGTAGCTGTATAAAATCACCAAATAGTAAGCCAATTAAATATGGAAGCGCGTCCCGGTACTGAAGGGGTTAATTATGAAGTGATATTCCGTGTTCTCAAGTGTTTCTTCGTACTATTAGTGGTGATTTAACGAAGTACTGTGGAAGGAACACTACAAGAATACAAGCAATTTCATCTCTGTGGCCTTTAAAAGTAATACGATAAATGGCCAGGGTCTTCTGAAGACTGTATTGGAAGTTATGGAGGTTTTGAGGTTTTCATGAAGTCATCGGTTATTTCAACAGCCTCTCCGCGTCATTATTGAGAGAAAACACTATGAAAATCCAAGGCATCATCTCATGGCCTTTGAAAATAGTCATTACGAAAAATTTACTTGGTTTTCTGAAAGCTGTAGTGGAAGTTATTAGTCAGCAGTCATTGTAAACAGGAGAACCACTCTCGGAAACCCGGCAAGTCAGCTCTGTGGCCTTTGAAAAAAATTATAGTGAAGGTATATGACCTTTTAACGGTATTTTTTATGGTTTCAATGACAGAACAATAAAAGTTGTACATTATGTAGAGGAAAAACCTTTGATTAAGCGTCTAGTCATCTCTGTGGCCTTTGAAAATAATCGTAGTGAAGGTATACAGGTTTTTTAAAGGTGTTTTCTTTGGTTTCACTGACAGAATAACAAGATTTTTACATTATGAAGAGGACAAACACTTGAGAACGCGGCTAGTCACCTCTGTGGCCTTTGAAAATCATTCTAGCGAAGGTAACAGGGGTTTTAACAGTGATTTTTGTGGTTTCAGTGACGGAATAACAAGATTTTTTGCATTATGAAGAGGAGAAACACTTGGTAACCCGGCTGGTCTGAGAGGAGTCGTGGTGAGAGCAAGGCGGTTCAGAATAGAGGAGTGAGGGGCAGACTGAAGCAGATTGGGAGTGTGGCTCGTGACTCACCGCCTCCCCTTATGCCTGGTGCTGTGCGTGCGTGCGTGTGCGTGGCGCTGCGGTGTGTACAGGCGTGGGAAGACACGTGTCACCACCTTAGTGATATAATACACCTCTCATTAACTCGTCGGAACTGAGCTCTTCGTCAGAAACATTCAAATATATACACATAAAAAAATATATAAATAAAAAAATACTCCCCACCCAAAAAAAAAAAGTTATGTATTATATCTTAACACACAAACTACTACAACTACTACTACTACTACTACTACTACTACTATTACTATTACTACCACTACTACTCTTCCCTTTTGAATCCGACTATCCCTCTCTTAAGAATTCTCGTCCAGTTGAAAATATGTATAGAAATAACGCAAAGAAAGTTGAAAAAGAAACTACGAAACCGGAAATATAAAAAAAAAAAAAAACGAGTCAGAATTCTTACTCATCTTGACTGCTGTTTTAACCCTTTATCTCTCTTAACCAGTATAAGTAACTAGATTAATTAACTCCATTTTAATAAAAGTTTAGGATTAACTGAGAAGAAGAAGATGAAGAAGCAGAACAAGAAGATGAAGAAGAAGAAGAAGAAGAAGAAAAAATACTAATAATAATTCCCAAGTTTTAATTCAAGGAGCCTTCTTACTCATAACTCTCATTAAGTCTAGAGCAGTGGGACCTCACCTTATCTCACCTTATCTAACTGTCTTGCCTCCCTATTTACTACAATGACCGTGGTGTTTGTATCGATATGTCTGCATGAATGGTGAGCCATAGTGAAGGCTGCCACACACCTACACACACACACACACACACACACACACACACACACACACACACACATACATACATACATACATACATACACACCTGTTTGCCTGTGATCTGTGAGTCAATATCTTAAATAAACTTCCTTCTATATAGATATGCTTAGTTGATATTCTCTCCCTCTCTCTCTCTCTCTCTCTCTCTCTCTCTCTCTCTCTCTCTCTCTCTCTCTCTCTCTACAAATATTTAAGAAAAGTCACTGGAAAATGCGTCTTATCAATAAATCTATCTGTATAATGTTAAAAAAAAGTAATGATAATGATAATAATGATGTTTATTTGTCATCATCATCATTTTTCTCCTCCATTTCGTCCTATTCTCTCTCTCTCTCTCTCTCTCTCTCTCTCTCTCTCTCTCTCTCTCTCTCTTTTCTCCGTTTTCTTTTTTTTCTACACGTTTCCCGTTTTTCTATTCAAACATTTTTAGATTAAAGAGAAAATGAGGTTACGTAGAAAACGGGAAGTGATAATAGTAATTCATGTCACATTTCACTGTTCTTTGATTATTTGTAAGCATTTTGAAGCATTTTGACCATTATCGCCTCTCTCTCTCTCTCTCTCTCTCTCTCTCTCTCTCTCTCTCTCAGACTAAAATTTAAAAGAAACAGGAATTTACTTTTTCATCACTACTACTACTACTACTACTACTACTACTACTACTACTTCTATTACCTCTCCTTTTTCTTTTCCTTTTCTACGCCAAACTAAAACATGCAAAACCCCCTCAAAAAAATAAGCAAGAATTTGATGTCTTAACTATTCTATTACTACTACTACTACTACTACTACTACTACTACTACTACTACTACTACTACTACTACTACTATAGCCATTTGTCGCCTTCATTCCCTCGCTAATTGAGGTCACCAACATATCGAGTCTGAGCTATGATTGTATATGTAATTTGTCTTTCTCTGTTCATGAATCTTACTCTATATGACAAGAAAATACGGAAGGAAAATGCATACAAGCTTGAGTTTATTGTTTTTGCCTAATATATACAGTACGTGCGTTGCTCATGTTGTACTCTCTCTCTCTCTCTCTCTCTCTCTCTCTCTCTCTCTCTCTCTCTCTCTCTCTGTCAAAAAATAAGAGCAATGTTTTAAATGTGTGAAAAAAGCGCGCGTGTGTTTATTATTGATGTTGACCCTCTTCCTCTTCCTCTTCCTTCCTCCTCCTCCTCCTCCTCCTCCTCCTCTTCCTCCTCCTCCTCCTCCTCCTCCTCCTCCTCTTCTTCCTCCCGAAATGTGTTCAAATGATCGCCTTTCCTTATCTCGTCGTTAAAACGGTGATCTTAACTTCCCTATCTTAAAATAATCTCCTCCCCCTCCTCCTCCTCCTCCTCCTCCTCCTCCTCCTCCTCCTCCTCCTCCTCCTCCTCGTCTTGAAGTTAATGTATAGCCTCCAGAAGCAAGCCTGCCGCGTCTAATTTTAATGGTATATATAATAATACTGTACACTATACATACGTACGTACATACATACATATTAGCTGTCAATAAAGTGCCGAAGTGAATCTGTCGCCGAAAGTGTTTGTGAGTTTTCATTTTCTATATATATTTTTTTTTCGCCCTTTTTTTTAACGATGATGAGAAAGGAAAAAAGTAAATGGGGAAAAAAAAGTAGTTATATAAATAGAGAAAGATGAAAATAAAAGTGTAAAACTAATTAATATCTGACTTGTTTATTGTGTATATGTGTTTTTTGTCCGTCTGTCTGTCTGTGTCTGTCTGTCTGTCTGTCTGTTCAAGCGTGCGTGTGTGTGTGTGCGTGTGTGTGTGTGTGTTATTATTATTGTTGTTGGTGTATCCTCGTGTGTGTGTGTGTGTGCGTGCGTGTGTGTGTTAAGCTTTAAGTGATCCTAGAGTGTAATGGTGGGTGACTAACTTAAAGAAATCAGTTTGTATTTAATGATAATGATGGTTCTTATTTGCGGTAATGATGTTGATGATGATGATGATGATGATGATGTAGATGGTGTGAACTGATGATGTCAAGTGTCTTAATTTACGTTTTCTTTTCCATTATTATTGTTTTTGTTATCATTTTTATCGTTGTTGTTACTACTACTACTACTACTACTACTACTACTACTACTACTACTACTACTACTACTACTACTACTATTATTGCTGTGTTTGTTCAAGTTGCCATTTTAGTCTTATTGTTGTTATTGTTATTGCTATTATTATATATTCTTTATTTTTTTTTCCTTCGTTCAGTTCACCTCAATGTAAAAACAAAAAAAGGAAACAAAAAAAGTCGTTATTCATTTGTTTTTTTATCTATTCATTTTCTACTGTACATTTTTGCATTACTAAAAAAAAACCAGTTTAGAGACAGATTACTAAGGAACCGACTATACTACTACTACTACTACTACTACTACTACTACTACTACTACTACTACTACTACTACTACTACTACTACTACCACTACTACTACTACTACTACTACTACTACTACTACTACTACTACTACTACTACTACTACTACTACTACTACTACTACTACTACTACTACTACTACTACTACTACTACTACTACTACTACTACTACTGCTACTACTACTACTACTACTACTACTACTACTACTACTACTTCTGCTAGCATCCATCACAATACTTTTCCAGTGACCACAGAAATTCCCCAGTCTCTCTCTCTCTCTCTCTCTCTCTCTCTCTCTCTCTCTCTCTCTCTCTCTCTCTCTCTCTCTCTCTCTCTCTCTCTCTCTCTCTCTCTCTCTCTCTCTCTCTCTCTCTCTCTCTCTCTCTGGATTCATAATGTTACTTGTACAATACGCATTACACTTGTATTATACTGTACATATCGGCACAACTGTTACAATAAATGCTCCCATATTTAAAAAAGAAAAGAAATCACTCATTTTCCTTTGAACCAAGAAAAAAGTTGGCTCATTTCTCCTTGAACCAAGAAAAAAGTTGGCTCATTTTTCCCTTGAACCAAAAAAAAAAAGTTGGCTCATTTTCCCTAAGAAAAAAAAATGTGGCTCGTTTTCCTTTGTTGAAACTTAAACGGTGAAAAAATAGTAATAAATAAATTAAACCATCTATTTATTTATTTGTTTATCTATATATTTATTTGTCTATTTATTTATCTATCAATCCTCCCGCCTATCTAAGGTATGTCGCACCAGTTTACACTTGGATAGCGACTGGGTCCACACCTGCCCCGTGAGGGCCGTGACACCTGCCAGTCCGCCTCCACCTCTTACTACCGTCGCTGCTTACGTGGATCTTATCATCTACTGCGTTGTATTATTTGCTTATCTGTTTATTTATTTTTTACCTATTTCCCCTCGGTTTCATCATCTAGTTTTTATTTTTTTTCTTTTAAAGCGTTGTAAGATTGTCATTGTATTTACTGTATTATATTATTTGTTTGTTTATTTGGGTATTAATTTATTTACATTAATATCCTAGCTCTCGTCTCTGTCATCTTGTTAATACTATTAATTCGTTAGTAAGGTCTTCTCTTTATCTCTGTTTCATTCTCTGTATACGAAACCAAATACCACAACAAAGGATTGAAGGATTGAAATTGTTCTTTAATGTATGCTGGGAGGGACATCGGTCAAGGGTAGCACAAACAGAACCACAATATCTAGGACTGAGAACTCTAAGGGTCAATGCCAAAAAATCCAAGTTTTGAGAAGAGCATGTATGAAATATTGCATCCTTTATAAACTATCAGGTAATTACAACAAACGAGCACTAGTGTAGCTCCCCGGATGCATGGACAACATTGACCCTTATAGCACTGATAGACTGATGAATTTCTAGTTTAGTGGTGTGTTTTATCAACAATCGGCCATTTCTTAACATTGGCCCTTCTAGCTCTTAGCCCTAGATATGGCCCACTGGTCAGTCCCCGAATAGAGTCAAAAGCCTAAGTCAAAACTACAGAGATAAATGTTTTGAAACCTCTCTCTTGAAAGATTTCAGGTCATAGGAAGATGGAAATACAAAAAAACAGGCAAAGAGTTCCAGAGTGTACCAGAGAACTCTTAAATTAGGGAGGTGGACAGAATATGGGTGAGAGGAGGAAGAAAATCTTGTGCAGTAAGGCCGCTGGATGAATGGAGGCATGCAGTTAGCAAGATCAGAGGAGCAGTTGTCATGAAAATATCGAAAGAAAAAAGCAAGAGATGTAACATTGCGACGGTGAGAAAGAGGCTGAAGACAGTCAGTCAGAGGAGGGGAGTTGATAAGACATCTAAAAGAGCGGTATGGGTGAAACTGCCCTCCCATACATGAACGGATAAGGCTCTTCTACAGAGTTATAGCAGTTGAGGGAAAGAGATGAGAGAAACTGGCGGAGATGACTCAAAACGCCCAATTTCATAGATGATGTTTTAGCAAGAGATGAGAAATGAAGTTTCCAGTTTAGATTATAAAAGGTAAAGGACAGACTGAGGATGTTGAATTAGAGGAGGAGCACAATTAAGTACCTTTGAAGAAGAGTGCACATTTGTCAGGAAGGTTGTGTCGAGTTGATAAATGCAGGAACTGAGTTTTTGAGGCAATGAACAATATATCAGTATAATTTGAGGAATTAGAACCGTCACCCTTTTTAGAAGCAGGCTGAAAGTAGGCAAGCTTCCAGTAAGGAGGAAAGGTTGATGGACAGCTGAGAGTTTGACTAGGCGAGGAGCGAGCATGGAGGCACAGTTTCTGAGTACACTAGAAGGGACTCCATCACAGGCCCATGACCCTTCAGAGGATTCAGGCAAGCGAAGACACGAAGTATTTGAACGATTCAGTATATAAGCATCACAAAATTCACACTAGCATTAAAATATAGTAATAAGCCTAAAAAAAAAAAAAAAAAAAAAGGAGGATTACAACACCGTAGGTACTTGACAGGAGGATCGGGTAGCCCTTTAAAAAACACACAAAATGTCAAGATAAAAAAATAATCCTTGTCAACATAAAAAAAAAATAAACAAAAATAAAACAAAAAATACAAAACAAATAAAAAGCACCAAAAATAAGGCAAACACACTAGATAACAACCCCAACAGGACATGACAGGAGAATCGGGTAGCATGTAGGGGAGTGGAAGGCGAGGATGGCGGCGTCTATAGATGTGTTTTGGCGATGTTGTGGACCCAGGTGTTTATCGCCACGAAGCAACATGAAAACACTGCCGGGGATTGCTGTGTTTTCCGCCTTATTATGCTGTGTCCAGGCTGTGTCCTACAAACCCAGCGATGAGGTGAGGAGAGCAAGGCAGGAGGAATAATTAGAGCTCTTCCTTTTATATATTCCCTCACTGGAAAGCTCGATAATAGGTGTAATGTGTTAACCCCACCTATTCCTTCCCTCTTCCTCTTACCCCAGGGTGTGTTGAGGTGTTGTGACTGTGTTGCCGCGCCTTCATGTGTTTGTTTCTGCTTTCTAGGGCTTTGTGTTTCCAGGAGTGTTCGTGGTATGAGTGGTTAATTAACTCTTATGTTTGTGTGTGTTTTGTGTGTCTGTCTTTGGGTTTGTATGACGTGTGTGTTGTGTTGGTGTTTCTATGACGTGTTGTGTTCTGGGGTGTGGTAGTGTGCGTGTCAGTCAGTCAGTCAGTTAGTTAGTCAGTTAGTCAGCCAGCCATTTAGTCAGTCAGTCAATTCTTAGCAACCTTTCATCCAGTTTGTCATTAATAACACCCTTACTCCCATTATCCATCTTTCACCCACCCTCCTTCTCTCTCCACCCCTCATTCACTTTCCTTATCTCCCTATCCTCACCCACCTTTCTTTCCCACACCCCTTCATCCACCTTCCTTCTCCCCCAACTCCTTACCCATCCTTATTTCCTCCCCATACGTACATCATCCCCCACCACTCTCCCATCCCTTTCCTTCTCACCCCACCCACCCCTCATTCCCCTCTCATCTCCCCACCCACCCCTCATCTTCCTTCTCTCTTTCAACAGGTGATACTCTACGTGAACAAGGTGGGGCCCTACTTCAACCCCCATGAGACTTACCATTACTACCAGCTGCCTGTGTGTCGGCCCTCCATTGTAAGTATGTGTGTGTGTGTGTGTGTGTTATGATGTGGGGTTTGTTAAGAGAGAGAGAATTGTGTGTGTGTGTGTAATGTGGATGTATTGAGAGAGAAAGAGAGAGAGGGAATTGTGAGTGTGTTTGTGTGAGTGTATGGGTGTGAAAAAGAGAGAAATTGTGAGGGTGTGGTGTGTGTGTGTGTGTGTGTGAGAGAGAGAGAGACAAGCAGATAGAGTGTGAGCTTGTGGTGTAGCTATGACAGACAGACAGACATGTATCTAGAATCTTTCCCAGTACTACTTTGCCTATCGGTGTGTGTCTCGACAGATTGAGCACAAGTCCTTATCGCTCGGGAAGTGCTGGATGGCGACCGCATGGCAAAATCCAACTACATCATCAAATTCAAAGGTACATAGTCACTCACCTCTGTTGAACATAAGTAAAGTGAATATTTCTTCCTCTTGCATATCACTGAGAAAAGATAGTGAAAATCAATCAACTTATTTTCTCACCACTACAAATATTTCCAACCATCACAAATCACTGACAAAAAAGTAAAAATTAGATAAAAAAAAAAAAAAAAAGTAAGAGTATAGAAAAAAGTAGAAATAAAATATAGGAAAAATGTAAATTAAATAAAAAAAAAGATAGAAATTGAATATATATACAAAAATGGAATAAATGAAATATAGGAAAAATATAAATTAAATATAAAAAAGATAGAAATTGAATATATATACAAAAATAGAATAAATGAAATAGGAAAAATCAAACAAGAATAAAATAAAAGAAAATATAAAAAAAGAAGAAGAAAGATCTAATATAGAAAATTAATAATAAAAAGTAATAAGAATCAAATATAGAATATATATATATCAAATAGAAAAAAAGTAGAAATGAAATATAGAAAAAAATCAACAATTCAACATCTTTTCCCACCACAGCAAATATTTCCAAGTGGTCATCACAACTCACATTGAAAAAATTTGTAAGAAATCAAATATACTAAAACAAAACAAAAGAATCAACTCACGGCACTTTTTCCTCACCACACACACAAAAATATATAAAATAAAACCAACTCAGAACTTTTACCTTCACCATCACGAAAAAAAAAAAAAAAAAAAAAAAAAAAAAATCATGTCACAGTACATTAATCCCCTCACCCCGCAGAGAACATCGAGGACCACAAGCTGTGTGACTTGCAGCTGTCGGAGGAGGAGGTGCAGTACCTGAAGGAAGCCATCGAGGAGAACTACTACTATGAGTTTGTGGTGGACGACATCCCTGTGAGAGACTTTGTGGGTCATTTGGAAGAGTCTGGCTTTGTCCCCCACACTCACAAGGTCTTCCTGTGGACCCACCAACACTTCAATATTCTCTTCAATGACGATAAGGTTTGTATTTTGGGTATTTCATCTTTGTTTTCCAGGTGTACAGGATTATCAGTCTTAATACACAAAACAATGTGCCATAGATTTTATACTCCTCTCTTTAAGTCATAGGAAAGGGAGAGAAAGCAGCTATTATGATAGGAAGAAAGAAAGAAGGAATAAGGAGGAGAGAAGTAATGGATAAAAAAAGTGAAGGAAGAAGGGAGAAGAGGAGGGAAGGAGGGAGTTTTTACAGTTTTATGGGTATTATGTTATTTTTCTCAGCCTCAACCTTCCACTGTGATGAGAGGAAGAAAGACATAAAGAGGGAGAGAAGTATTGGATAAAAAAAGGGAGAAAGAAGAGGAAGAAGGGAGTTTAATGATTTTATTAGTGATTGGTAAACTTAACCTTCATTCTCAGTCTCTGCTGTGATGATAAGAAGAGAAATAAAGAAGAAGGAAAGAAGTTATGAATAAAAATGGGAGAAAATAGAGGAAAGAGAGAGAGTGAGTAAGTGAGTGAGTTTATCAATATTATGAGAGGTAAACTTTCTCCTCACTCTCTCACCATCATCACCACCATTATCTTCCCCAACACCATCATCCTATCACCACCATTATCACTCCATCACACCATCACCCTCACACTGTCACACCCTCCTTTCTCACATCACCATCACCACCACCACTACCACCACAATTATCATTACCCCTCACCACCACTACCATTACTCCATCACCCTTATATCACCACATCACCATCACCACCATCATCTTTCCTTCTCACCATCATCACCATCTCCTCTCACCACCACAGATCATCTATATCAACACCACCAAGGAACACGGACCCATCAGCCTGGATGACGTGGAGCCACCCATTACTGTCAAGATCACCTATTCTGTCACATGGATACCCACCAAGTAAGCTCAACCACCACCATCATCACCACCACCATCATCATCATCATCATCACCTCCCTTTCTTGCCAGTTATCTCTTTTTTTACCTTTTTTTTTTCTTTTCTTTGCTTTTATTATCTTTTCTCTTATTTTTTCCTTTTTTTTTTTTTTTTTCTCTTATTATTTCCTGCCAGGTGATTTCTACCACCACCACCACCACCAACACCACTACCTCCCTTTGTTGTCAATTTAATTTTTTTTTTTTTTCATTGTTTTTTTTTTTCTTTTATTTTATTTTTCAATATTATTTTTTCCTGTTTATCCTTTTTGTTTTATGTTTACTTATTATTCTCCTCCAAGTAAGCTCATCCAGCGTCTACACATTTTCCCCCATTTTTCCTCCTTATCTACCCTTAATGCACATATTTTCCCCATTATCCACCCTTAACACCCATTTTTCTCTATTATCCAGTCTCAACGCACATTTCTCCTATTTTTTCCACCTTATCCAGCCTCAACACACATTTCCCCCTATTTTTCCCACCTTATCCAGCCTTAACATATTTTTTTTTCCATTTTTCTCCTCCCCTTCAGGATCAGCTATGCGAACCGAGGCCGAGTGATTCAGGACAGTAACTTCTTCCCTCGGAGTCTGGAGATACACTGGCTGTCCATCATTAACTCCATGGTGCTGGTCTTCCTTCTCATGGGGTTCGTTGTTATCATTCTGGTGAGTTGTTTTTTTTTTTTTTTTTTTTTTTTTTTTTTTTTTTTTTTTTTTTTTTTTTCCATTCTGGTGAGTCCTTGTTATTATTATTTATTTATTTTATTTATTTATTTTTTCTGTGAGAAGGGAAGCCAGCTAAGGGCAACAAAAATTTACCCCTTCAGTACTGGGACACTCTTTTTTTTACCTTGAGGTTTGTGTACCATTAGACCATTTTATTGACATTAGGAAGGTTCTATGGTGGCTGAAGCTATTTAATCATCAAATAATAAGCAAAATGAATATGGAAATGGGTCATAGTACTGAATGGGTTAAAAAACAAAAGGCCCACTTGATTGCCAGTTCTCTAGATTATATATAAACACACTGAATGAATAAGA
Source organism: Portunus trituberculatus (assembly GCF_017591435.1). Taxonomy (NCBI): domain Eukaryota; kingdom Metazoa; phylum Arthropoda; class Malacostraca; order Decapoda; family Portunidae; genus Portunus; species Portunus trituberculatus. The sequence continues at coordinate 680,254 of NC_059264.1, read as the reverse complement.
TACCTCATTGCCTTAGGGTAGACTGGAATATTTGCTATGTAGTGGCAGATATCCCAACACAACTCAACTCAACCCAACCCATCCTAACCTAACCCATCACAACCTAACCTAACCCAACACAAACTAACCTAACCCAACCTAACCTAACCTAACCTAACCCAGTGAACATAATAACACGTTTTTCCCCACACAAGACAAGGGTGCTGAGAAACGACTTTGCACGCTACAATGTTAATGAGGAAGGGCGGGAGGACGTGGACAGCGATGAGTACGGCTGGAAGATCATTCATACCGATGTGTTCCGCTTCCCTAAACAGAAGTCACTCTTTGCCGCCATCCTCGGTAAGGCTTGTGTTGCTCCTCCACCTCCTTTCCTTGTCCTGTGCTGTCTTGCTCTCTCTCTTTTTCTCTACCTCCAACTCTCTCTCTCTCTCTCTCTCTCTCTCTTTTTCTCCTCTCTCTCTCTCTCTCTCTCTCTCTCTCTCTCTCTCTCTCTCTCTCTCTCTCTCTCTCTCTCTCTCTCTCTCTCTCTCTCTCTCTCTCTCTCTCTCTCTCTCTCTCTCTTTTTCTCTTTCATCTCTCTCTGTTGAATTATTGTTTTGTTGTGTTGTTACTTGTTCTTCCTCTTATTCTGCTGCCTTGCTCTCTCTCTCTCTCTCTCTCTCTCTCTCTCTCTCTCTCTCTCTCTCTCTCTCTCTCTCTCTCTCTCTCTCTCTCTCTCTCTCTCTCTCTCTCTCTCTCATAATATTTGGTGTTGTAAAGATTGATTGACTTTGTTTTATATTTTGTTTTGTTTATTTTATTTTCTTCCAACCTCTATTTATTCATTTTACTCACTTATCTACCTTATTCATTGTACTTTATTTTATCCACTCTTCCTTCCAACCCTGAAAAACCATCACAACATCTCAATCCTCCCCCTCATAACACTCTGCCCCCTTCTGCCCCTCCTGCAGGCGTGGGGTGTCAGTTCCTGGCGGTGGCGGTGGGCATCATCGGCATGGCACTGATGGGGATGTTCAATGTTCATCGCCACGGCTCCATGAACAGTGCCGCCATCTTCCTGTACGCCCTGGCCTCCACCATCGCCGGCTATGTCTCCTCCTCCTACTACCGCATGATGGGGGGTACCAAGTGGATCGCTAATGTCAACCTCACCACTATTCTGTTTGCTGGTGTGTGTGTGTGTGTGCGTTTGTTTTTGTGGTGTGTGTGTGTGTGTGTGTGTGTGTGTTTGCTTTTGTGGTGTGTGTGTGTGTGTGTGGTTGGTTATTTATTTATTTATCTATTTATTTATTTATTTTTATTTTTTTTTTTTTTTTTTTTTTGTGGATTGGTAATGTTAACTTCACTAATGTTTTTTTGCTGGTGTGTGCGGCATTTGTTTTGTTTGTGCATGTGTTTGTATGTGTGTTTGGTCATCTTTTTTTTAACACAGTCATCCCCGCCGTAGTAGTAGTAGTAGTAGTAGTAGTAGTAGTAGTAGTAGTAGCAATAGAGACAAAAAAAGTAAGCTAATGGTATACAGAACAGCACCTTTACTACTATCTTGTAACACTATCATCCCTGCAGTAGTAGCAGTAGTAGTAGTAGTATAACAACAAAGACACAGAAAAAGTAATCAATAGCATACACACCAGCACTCCTCCACTCTATCATGTAACACAGCCACCCCCACAGGTCCGTTCTTCCTGATATGGAGTGTGCAGAACTCGGTGGCGTGGGCGTACAAGTCCACCCAGGCGCTGCCCTTCACCACCATCCTGCTGCTCTTCGCTGTCTGGATCTGCAGTGAGTGCCAGGCCTGTTGGGATGCCACTCACTCTAGTATTATTTTTTACTTTCTTCTTCTTCTTTTCTTCTTTTATTTTGTTTGATATCTTTTATATCCTTCATAAGTTAAGAATGAGGGAGTGTATATATTGTAGTGGCCTGCATGTATACACACACACACACACACACACACAAAGTAATCATGCTTTTATAGTGAGTGAAATTAAAGAGATATCTGGTTTTAGAGAGAGAGAGAAACATAACCTTATTTTAACTCACTCCAGACATTCTTACATTAACCTAATCAAATCTAACTAGAGCATTAATACCACACTTTCTCTCATATAATTGACTTACTTTTGATTATCCTTCCCTGAACATAACATAACTAAAACACCAGAATCACTACATCTCGTACAATTATACCATCACCCATCCCTTACTAACCTAACCTTACCTTACTTAACCTAACCTAACCTAACCTTACCTTACTTTACCTAACCTAACCTAACCTAACCTTACCTTACCTTACCTTACCTTACTTTACCCTACCCTACCCTACCACACCCCATAGTTCACTACCCCCTCTTTAAAAACACCATACAGTCTCCATACAAATTGAACTTTAAACCACCCTTCCTAACCTACCTTAACCTAACATACCACACCTTTGACCTATCGTAACTTTCCGCACCCCACAGTTGGCTACCCCCTGACTGTGTTCGGTGGTATTCTGGGCAAGAACTCACGGATAGAATTCAACTTTCCGTGCCGCACCAAGAACATCGCAAGAGAAATTCCTGCCGTGCCCTGGTACCGCTCACACTGGGCCCACTCTGCTGTTGGGGGCTTCCTTCCCTTCAGGTACGATTTAATGGGGCACTGTAAACTGGTAAACTGGTAACCTCTTTCTTGCCCTCAGGTATGATTGAGAGGGGACTGTAAACTGGTAATCTGGTAAACTCTTCCTTCACTTCATGTATGGTTAACAGGACTGTAAACTTGTAAACTGGTAACTTCTTTCTTCCCTTCAGGTATGATTGAAAGGGGATTGTAAACTAGTAAACTGGTAAAACTCTTCCTTCCTTTTTGGTACAATTGAGGGGGAACACCCAAAACACCCCACCATACACCCAAACACACCCAAAACCAGAAAACACCCCACAAACACCCCACCACACACCCAAAACACCCCAAAAACCACAAAAACACCCCAAAACACACCCATGATAACAAAACACCCCAAAACACCCAAAAAACACCAAAACACCCAAAAACACCCCATCACACACCCAAAACACCATAATACACCTCAACACTGCACCACACACACATTTCAACACCCCAACACACCACCTCACCCTCACCACCTTTCTCCTCCCCACAGTGCAATAAGCGTGGAGATGTACTACATATTCTCCACACTCTGGGGGCGCGAGCAGTACACACTTTATGGCATTCTGGGAGTAGTGTTTGTCATCCTCCTGAGTGTCACCGCCTGTGTGTCCGTGGCCCTGACTTACTTCCAGCTGTCTGCGGAAGATTACAGGTGGTGGTGGCGGTCTGTCTTCAGTGCTGGGTAAGTGCCGCCGTGGTGCAGTGGAACCATGCGTGCTTTGGGGTCCGAGGGGTCTCCAAGCGCACGGGTTCGAATCCTGTCCACGGTCCGAGTGTAGGTTAGGCTTCCTCACTCGGAAGCGGGTGGGCTTCGAGATAGGAGGTATCCCAAAAAGTAACCCCTTTAGCCCAGAAATTCTCGTGAAAAGCCCACATGGTATAAATAAATAAAAATAAAAAAAAAGTGAGAGGAGAAAAGGGTGCTGAGTTCTTAGTGCTTGAGGAGGCTTGAGTATTTGCAGAAAGGGTGAGGAAAGGTGTTTATAGACTGGTGCTTAGTGCTGAGGAAGGCTTGTGTGTCTGTAGGAGTGCTGGGTGCTTAAATAGTGCTAAGGAAGGCTGTTTGGTGTCTGTAGGAGTGAGGAAAGCATGTCTGTAAAAAAAATACAAGACTGTTTGGTGTTTAGTGCTAAGGAAGTCTTATGTGTCTGTAGAATGGTTGAAGGAGTGGTAGGTGCTTAAACAGTGCTGGAGGGAAGCTGTTGGATGTCTGTAGGAGTGCTGATGTATGCTGTGTACTTGTAGAAGGGCTGAGAGATACTGTTTTAGTGCTTAATTAGTGTTGGGAGAGGTTTTTGTGTGTATAGGAGTGCTGGGAGACTATTGAGTGTAAAAAAGCATGAGGAAGGGCATCTGTAGAAGGGCTAAGACTGTATTTGGTGCTTAGATAGTGCTGAACTAGGCTTGTGTGCTAGTAAGAGTGGCTATCCTTTCACTTAAATGCCATACCATCTTATACAATTCTTACTTTTGACCACCCTTCCTTAACCTAACCTAACAAAACATACCACATACCTAACCTAACCTAACCTAATGTAATCTACCCCATACCTCTCCACAGATCAACAGGAGGCTTCGTGCTCATGTACTGCATCTTCTACTACCTCAAGCGATCCAACATGTCGGGCGGACTTCAGACCATTGAGTTCATTGGCTGGGCTTTCCTCACCTGCTATGTGTTTTTCCTCACCCTGGGCACTGTCTCCTTCCTGGCCTCCCTCTGCTTCGTCAAGTACATCTACCGCAACATCAAGATGGACTAGTGAGGGAGGGAGGGCTTGTGAGGTGTCCCATCACATTCCTGTCCACTAACACATTGTATATCTAAGTCTGGTGTTCTCTTGAGTGGGGCGACTGTGCATCTTGAGTGGGTTTCCTGACTCCCTAGCTGGCTCTTCTAGTACCTGGCTATACTTAAGCTATCATGCCGGCAACACCATCGCTGCAGGAGTGTGTCTGGTCGGGGCTGACATTTGGTTCATATTCTCAAACACTTGTGCGCTTCACCTCCACTATTTCACAAGGCTTTATATAAGTTTATGAGTTTTTAAAGGTGTTTTTACAGTTCTAGACACAGATTAACAAGATTTCTACATTATTAACTGGGGAAACACTCTTGAAAACCTGGCTAATCATCTCTGTGGTCTTGGAAAATAGTCACGGTGAGAGACCAAAACCGTTTTTTTTAATATGAACCTGAGTGTGAGGGTCTGGCAGGGTGTTGTGGTGGTGTGTTTCAAAGCCACACTGGTCTAGTCTCCACCATTTGTCAGGCTGGAGGTGCAGAGGTGAGGTGATGGTTGGTCCCTGTATTACACCCAGAGGGGCCTGTTTGTGCCTTAGTGGTGCAGGAAGGGTGCCCTGGTGTGCCTCTGGGTGCTGGGTGCTCCTCTGTTCACCAAGAAAGGTATTGTGTCTCCTAGGGTGTGTATGAGTGTGTAGTGTGTCAGTTTGGGGTGTATTTATGTGTTTGGTGAAGGAAGGTTAGTGGAAGGGAGTGTGTGAGTGTGTAGCCTTTCTATGTACACTACTTACCTTACCACACCTTCACCTCGTCTCAGTGGCCAGTGTCGGCTTCACGTCCACGGCAATGTGTGTGTGTGGCTTTTTTTTGCACAAAGTTTAACGAAGTACAGTGTGGTTGTGAGGGAGGTGAGGACTAGCACACAAACACACACACACACACACACACACACACACACACACACACACACACACACACACACACACACACACACACACACACACACACACACACACACACACTGGCTGGGTGACCAGCAGGCGACCGAGGTGAATTACACACACACACACACACACACACACACACACACACACACACACACACACACACACACACCAGTAAGCAGTAGCAGTTCAGGAGCAGAAGTGTTGGTGGTGATGGTGGTTTTGGTGGTTGTGATGGCGGTGGTGTGGTCCTGACAGCTCTCGGTGTGATGGTGGTGGTGGTGGTGGTGGTGCAGTACTCCACGTCATTCTCCTGAGGCAGTGTAGCAGGTTGTAAGCATCAGTGAATCAGTATTGATCATTTTGTTGTTGTTGTTGTGTGCATGTGTGTGTGTGTGTGTGTGTGTGTGTGATTAGATACAAAATTAAGATCTAAAATTTAAAAATGGGCAGATCTGATTTATTTCAAAGAGTGATTAGCAAATCAAAAGGCTTGAAGGCGTGTGCCACTGATTACTGCCGCCTCTTCACTTTTTGTCGTTGCTGCTGATTGTATGAATTTGATTTCATTAATCTTGTGTTTCTTTGTAGATTATTTGTAGTTTAGCAAAGTTGTCTGTTGAATATCATATAATATTTTGTATATGTTTATTTATAGTGACATTACATGTTGAGAGATATATAAGTGCATTTTATCAATATTACTGGATGGAATTCAAATGTCAATTTTTATTGTGTGTTTTCTGGCACCGTCACTTCCCACATGGCCCTCCCTCCGCCACATGTCTCACGCAGCCGTGCTGTGCTGCTCTGTGTTGCACTGCCAGCTGGCAGCTGAGGTCTGCCCCACCACAGCCAAGGCGTGGGCAGTGGCTTGGCAGCGGCAACATGTCATGTGCTGCCAAGGCGCAGGGTTTCATTAAAAGTTGCACAACACATTACCCAAGTGACAAGTGCAGGGCAAGGACTGCCGCGGACATGTTGCATATCAAAGACTGTGCTGACAGTGTGTCTCGTGCTGAGTGTTGCTCAAGGAGGGCAAGTGTGCAGAGTGGCCCGGTGTGGGAGTGGCCAGACCGTGCAGGATGGAGGGGGTGCCAGCTCCTGCAGCCAGCAGGCCGGCAGTGGTGTGGTGGTGTGGTGGTGGTGGCAGCAGGTGTGTGACGGACAGCTTGCCTTGCCGATCTGTCCTTTGGTGGTGATTCTCTTTCTCTCTCTCTAGGCTCTGGGCCTTCCCTTCCTCTCCCTGCTGTCTGTCTTAAGGATAAAGGTTGTAATATTAACTGTAACTATAACACTGCAGTGCGTATGTGTGTTGTTATGCGACCTGACCAGAAAGGTTGCTACCATTTTAGAAATGGATGTTTAGCATAGAGTAATATTCAGGGTTAAACTGGGAAATTACTATAATGTGTGCATGGTTTTTGATATAGTGATACTTGTTATCATGGAGCAAATGTGCTGCTTGTGTGGTTGTCAGGAAGTTTTGTACTTGTGTGTACGCTTACTCCTTCACAAGGTATTAGCACCCTAGTCCCGGGGAGGAGCCCAGATGTGAGTGAGGCACTGTGGTGTTGTGGCGCCTCACACACCACATGGTGGGGGTGCAGGCTGCCGGGCACCACACACCACACCAGCAGCATCATGTCTCACCACTCCTCCCAGCAGCCTCCCAGTGGTGGCTCAGGCTGCTGTGTCTGCCATGCATTTGACTCAAGGTGCAGTGGAGGTGGTGTGTTGCATCTCGCCTCACCTCATTCCCTCACCTTCCTTTGTTCATGCTGTACACCCACACAAAAAGTTGAGTCCTCTGATAGCTGTGTAGTTTTTCTTTCCATTGTTTCTTGATTCTTGTATTGATTTGTATGTATAGCAAGTTTCAGTTTCATTACCTAAAGATCATTCTGTATATTTGGTCAGAATTCTTGTAACATTTGCACTCATTACCATTGCATTGAGAAGTTTTTTTTTGTCTCACATCCTCTGGTCTGGTGACACTTGTAAAAACAGAAAACTGATGGATTCTCTGCAGATCTGAGGCTTAGATTGGAAGGGAATACTAAACACAGTGGTGGTGCAAGAGAATGTTACTTAACTTTCTCCAATGCCCAGACTGAAGCTCCCTCAGTAGATGACCAAGGCAGAGCAACACACATCCTCAAACATTCCCTCAAGCCAAGACATTAATAACTTTTTCTTGGGGGAAAGGGGGGCTAACTCTCGGACCTGCAAGGGGACTGGCAATTTACTGGGCCTTTTTTTATTCATTTTTTCTTGCCCTTAGTCAGCTTTCCCCTCTTACATAAAGAAAAAAATCAGTCTTTGGAGCTGATTAGGGAATGAAAGCAGTCACATGCACAAATGTACACATGAATTATCCATGTGAGGCACAAAAAAGCTTAACTCCTGACTGTGGATTTACAAAAGTTGAGTTTATTTAAATGACTTACCCTGAGACACTCCAAAAAATATGACATAGGATAGTTTGCCTCACACACTCCTGATCCTGAGCAAAACAACACCACTGGAACCTTCTTTGCCTGTGAGTGACGGTGTGAGTGGGTGCGTCAGTGGTGGGCTGCCATGATGCTTTGTGAGTGGCTGCCTTCACTGTTAATGCAGGCTGTGGAAGGCTAGTGAAGGTTTTGCTATCTTCAGTGAGGGAAGTGGATGAAGGTTATGAGTATTTCTAAGAGTGAGGGAGTGGTTTTCTCTACTTATCAATGTAATGCAAAGAGTGAAAGTCTGAGGAAGATGACTGTCTCATTGTTTTCATCTTAGAGAGAAAAGTGAACTAGATGAAGATTGTTTTTGCTAGCATTTGTAAGAAAGAGGGAGTGATTTAAAGACAGATTTACAGAGAGAGAGGATAGTGAGTGAAGATTGTTTTTGCTAGTATTTGTAAGAGTGAGGGAGCAATTTATTTGGCCTATTCACACAATGCAAAGAGTGAAAGTCTGATGAAGAGAGAGGGAAGTAGATGGTGATTATTTTCACTTATGTTTGTAAGAGTGAGGGAGGGATTTAAAAGGGGAGATTTAGTGAGGTTTAGAGAAGGAGAGGGAAGCAGATGAAGACTGTTTTCACTAGTGAGGGAGTGATTTACTTCTCTTATACCCAATGCAGACACTATTACTGTTGAATGTACAAGATGAAAGTTAGAAGAATGTAACATAATAAGTGTTTTGTAAGGAGATGAAAGTTACGCAGGTTTCAGTATTATAAGGTGTGGTGATGGGACTCCTGTAATTGAGTACTAGTGACATGAGTGGTGACCAGATAGACCACCACTAACATGTCCAGCTGCCTTGAGAAGCGACGCCACATCAAACGAGACACTGTAGATACAAAATCAGTATTGTAAGGTGATGTATAGGGGTTCTGAAGGTAGAAATAAGGAGCAACGACTTAGCACCACAAAATTAACAAATCCTGCTGTCTGAAGAAGCAATAATACAATAGAAAAGATCATTCAAGCACGCAATAATAATCCGACAACCTCATCCACTTTCCGTTTTAATTTACAAAAGGAAAAGAAAAGAATATTCACACCCCGAAAAAACAATACAAAACATTTTATTTATTTACTTTTTTATTTATACCATGTGGGCTTTTCAAGGGAATTTATTGGCTGAAGGAGATACTTTTCTTGGGTAACCTCCTATCTGAAAGCCCACCAGTTAGGGAACCATTACCCCAAGTAAGGAACCACTACCTACATTCCAAATGTGGCCAGAATTCAAACTCATGCACTTGGAAACCTCTCAGATCCCAAAGCGCTCATTGTAACACTGTATTTTTCTTTCTACAGTGGAAGAGAAGGAGGTGAAGCTTGAGCACAGTAATAAAAAAGACACCACTATGGAAGGCATGTCGAGTGTGTTACCTGGTGTGTTACTGATCGCTGTGTGCAGGAAACGTGCTTGACTGATACTGTGCAGCTTGTTGAGTTTGTATACGTGCTTCTAATTGGCACTGTATACTGTGTGTGTGTGTGTGTGTGTGTGTGTGATATGATAAGGGTGCTTGAGTTCAACCCTTTGTATTCTTTAAATGTGTATGTGCATGTGTGTGTATGATTTGGTAATGAGTTTTGAATTTACTGTCAGTTTTCTTTATGTGTGTGTGTGTGTGTGTGTGTGTGTGTGTGTGTGTTTGATTTAATAAGGGTGCTGAATATGCTGTTTCTATATTTTATGTGTGTGTGTGTGTGTGTGTGTGTGTCCATGTGTGTATTTTTCAAGATTCAAACTCACAATATTCATTCCTTTGATACCAGAACACATATATCTTTGTTCTTTTAGTCAATATTCAGATTACAACTTCCACTCACTCACCATTTCTAGCAATGCACTCCACTAATCCATTATTCTAACTTGAAACAATTATTAATTTCTTTATGTTTTTGTAAGGCATTGTTCTGTTTCTTGCTAATTTTCACATCAATTCAATTTTTTTTTTTTACTTCTAGCAATGCATTCCACTTAACCCTTCTTGAAATAACTACTAATTTCTTTGTTTTCATAAGGCATTGTTCTGTTTCTTGCTAATTTTCACTTCGATTAAGTTTTTCTTGACAGTCTTCACCTTTACTGTTGATCAAGCTGAGGTGTTTCTTCTTGTTCCACCACGAAATACTGTGTTGCATATATTTTGCTCTCTTTTCTAGTTGTCCTTGTTTATATTTCCATTTATTTATTTTTTTTTATTTATTTCATTTTTGCTTTTCTTGTTCATGTTTTTGTTTTTTTCTTCTTCTTTTCTTCTTCTACTATTACTACTTATTATTATTATCATTATTATTATTATCATTATTATTATCATTATGTTTATTCTCCTACTTTTATCTCTTTTTGATGTTTATTTAGATCCTTTCTCCTCACCTGAACATTATGCTATCTAAAATTTGTCAACATATTTTACATACTATTTTTTTTTTATTCATTTATTTTTATATAGACTATTCATTCATTTTTCCTTCTCTGTTGTGGATGTTTTATTTAGATTTTCTCTCCATAACTAAACATTACACTGCTTAAAACTGTTACCATATTTAATTCATTCTTTTTATCTTTTTTTTTTTTCATTTATTTTTATTTATTCACTTTTTTTTCTTTCTTCTTGTCACTTATTAATGTTTTATTTAGATTTTTTCCTCCACAGATCAACATTGTACTGCTTAAAAAATTGTTAACATTTTATTCTATTTATCTTTTTTTATTCATTTCTTTTCATATATTCATTAATTTCCCTCATTTCTTAATCTTTATTGATGTCAGGATGTGTTTGAGTGTATATTTTCTGTCACTTAAATATATCGCTTGGGTTTTCCTTCTCCTTCATGTCACACCACACAAGGCAGAATAAAATCAGACATGGGGTTTGATTTCTATTGTATGTGTGTATGTATGTGTATGCCGCTTGTTGAAAGACTTGCAAATATATGATAAACAGTCACTTGAGTTTTTTTTTTATTTATTTCAATTTTTGAATTTATTTATTTATTTATTTTATTTTATTTTTTGTGGGGGGATGATTGAAAAAAGTGTGCAGGTTTTTTTTTTTTTAAGACTTGCAGAATATATAATAAACACTGTCACTATCTTTTTTTTATTAATCTTCTTGTTTAGCTTTCTTTTTTTTTTTTTTTGAGAGTCAGTCAGTCAGCCAATCATTTATTCAGTCAGTCAGTTAGCCAATCATTTAGTCAGTCAGCCAACCATTCAGTCAGTCAGACAGTTAATCAATAATCAATCAGCCAGCCAGTCAGCACCTAGTCAATCATTCAGTCAGTCAGCCAATCAATCAGCCAATCAATCAATCATTCAGTCAGTCAGCCCAGCTAGTCATAACCCAATCATTCAGTCAGGCAGCCAATCAGTCAATCATTAAGTCATCCAGCCAGCCAGTCAGAACCCAATCAATCATTCAGTCAGTCAGCCAATCAGTCAGTCATTCATTCAGTTAGTTAGACAAGCATTAGTTAGTCAGTCAGTCACGCCCACCCACGTGTTACATCATAGATAATAAAACCGATTCTCAGCACATAATACCCCTAACAATATACCAAACCTAACAAAATAACACTTAAAAGGGTTTAGGAGGGAAGAAAACAGGCGTAGTATCTTGAAAGGAGGCATATTCAATAAAAGTCATTTGAACCACACGCGGCAGGATCTTCACAAGACTCAGCTGATCTCACGTCTCCAGAGGCAAGGCTGAGATGACGTCCCTTTTATCTCACACACTCTCCCTGCCTATCCCTACCATAGCATATTATAATAGTCAGCTCATACACTACATGCTGTGGTTATATGGAGGCATAGTTTGGTTTTATTGCTTTTTTCTCCCGTGATGCTGTGAGGTGTTTGTTTCAATAGCGGTCTACCATGAGTACCGTACTTACCTACTTTGGCCCAAATACTTGTTTTTTATTTTACTAAGCTTTATTTTGGTGTCTTTTAACATATATGAGTAACAGTTTTTAAGTTATTAACAAAGATGTCTAAGAATTGACCCATAAAACCTAGATATGAGGCTAGATAGACACCCCAGACAGTGTCACTTTTATCAATAAGTTTTAGCCATATATACCACAACCCCGGTTAATTTGGGGATCTGGGTGAGCTCTACATCCATGAAACTCAAGAAAAATGAAGGAAATAAGGAGAGTAAGGTGTGAATTCATCCCTTTCCATCTCTAACCCTAAACCATCGTCTGCTGTGCGACATATCCCACGTACTGAGTCCCAGGAAGGAAAACGCCACATATTTCCTTTTATACCATTTATTTCCACATATCCTACCATTTCCTGACCCTGTACAGAAGTAAGAACCACAGATCTACCTATGTATGGGATCCAAAGCAAGAAATAGACTAGATAAATGTGAGAAATAAGGCAAAAAATAGAGGGTGGTGTGGGGGCGGTACGGTGGAGTGAGTGCATGTGAGGCGAGTGTTTACCAGCAGAGTGAGGTGAGGCAGAGAAGAGTACGGCTGCATCTCCCTGCCCGTCACTCATCTCACCCTCACCACGCACCCCAAGCCTCCACGCCCTCACCAGTCACCAGGAAAGCATCACCACTCCTCGCAATGGTGACGGCAAGCAACAGGAGCAGCGGGGAGAGCAAGGAGGACAAGAAAGGAGGCGCCCCCAGCAACGGCCACGTCTCCAGTCAGTGTGAGGGACGCCAGAAGGATGGAGGTGAACTCAACACCACCAGCTTCATGTTCTCCACCCCCGCCCCCCCGTGTGCTGGCCTTCCCTGGGGGGTTCTGGGGCCTCTGGGGTGTGGGTGCTAGTCCTGGGGTGATGGAGAGAGGGTTAGATATTTCCCTGGGGTTAATAGAAGTAGTATATTCGTGTTCTCTGGGGTGTACTGGGGTGATGAGAGTTATGTTTCCCCTGGGGTGTTCTGGGGAGTGTGGGGTGTGGGTGCTAGTCCTGGGGTGTACTGGGTGATGGAGAGGGTTAGATATTCCCCTTGGGTTAATAAAAGTAGTATATTAATTTTTTTCTGGGGTGTACTGGGGTGATGCGGAGAGTTACGTTCCCCTGGGGTGTGGATACTGGTCTTGGGGTGTACTGGGGTGATGAGAGTGTTATGTTTCCCCTTGGGGTTAATAAAAGTATAAAAGTAATATTCTTTTTCTATGGGGTGTACTGGGGTGATGCAGATAGTGTAAATGCTTACCCTGAGGTGTTCCGGGGGGCCTTTTGTTGAAGTAAGAGGGGAAGACTGGCCAAGAACAATAAAAAGTTAAAGAAAAAAGGCCCACTGAGTCGCCAGTCCCCTTACAGAGCAGATAGTTAGCCAAAGGACGGACAAATATAATGGGATAATAGTCTTGGGGGTGTACTGGGGTGATAAAAGTGTTATGCATCCCCTGGGGTTATTAAAAGCAATATATTCATTTTCTTTGGGGTGTTGTGGGGTGTGAGCGCTAATCTTGGGAGTTAACTGGGGTGAAGAGAGTGTTATGTTTGCTCTGGGGTTAATAGAAGTAGTATATTAGTTTTCTTTAGGGTGTTGTTAGGTTAGGTTATGGGTGAGAATATCCATTTACTGAGGTTTTAGAGTATTTTTCAGTGTTTCCAAGATTAATTAAGCAATTTTTTTTTTATTTATTTATTATTATTTTTTTTTTAAGAAAAAGCTAGAGAATTTAACTCCTTCAGTACCATGATGCATTTCCATGTTCATTCTGCTTACTGTCTGGTGATTTGATACAGCTTCAGAAACTTATGTTGGGGGGACTGAAATAGTAAAGACTGTGGCCATTAACCCCTGCAATACTGGGACACACTTTTACCTTGAAATTTATGTACCATTAGATCATTTTATTGGCATTAGCAAGGGTCTATGGAGGTCAGAAGATTAATTGGCCACAGTCTTCACTATTTTAATCCCCCACATGAGTTTCCGAAGCTGTATAAAATCACCAAATATGAAAACACATCATATTACTGAAGGGGTTAATTTCCTGACCTACATAGACCCTTCATGATGTCAGTTGAGTAAAAATAAATCTCGGTACTGAAAGGGTTAAGGGTGGTTTGTGCTCTGTGCCCCCCCCCAGCCACCGTCCTCCAGCGCAGGCCAGCACCGGGGTGTGTCCTGGGGTGTGTTTCAGTGTTAGGTGTTGTTTATCTGTCTACCTGTCATGTCCCCTTTTTTTCCCCATCCCTGCATGCCTGGAGCTGTTGTTTTCCTTTTTTTTCCAGTTTTTCCTTTTTTTTTTTTTTTGTTTTTCCTTTTTTCTGTTTTTCCCCTTTTTCTATTGTTTTCCCCTTTTTTCATGTTGTTTTTTTCCCCTTATTTCATGTTGTTTTCCTCTTTGTTTTCCCATTTTCTGTTTTTCCTTTTTCTGTTCTTTTTTTCTGTTGGTTTCCTTTTTCTGTTGTTTTTCCATATTTTGTTTGTTTTCCTTTTCTTTTTTTCCCTTTTCTTTGTTTTCCCTATTTTTCTCCTTTTTTTTCTGTTGGTTTCCCCTTTTTCTATTGTTTTTCCCCTTTTTTCCTGTCATTTCCTGTTTTCATTTTATTCTATTCCCTTTTTTCTGTAATTTTCCCCTTTTTTCAGTTTTTCCCCTTTTATTTCTGTTGTCTCCATTTTTTTCCTATTTTACCTTTTTTTTCCTGTCATTTCTCCTTTTTTCCCCATCATTTATCTTTTTTTTCCATTTGTATCCCCTTTTTCCCTGTTTCCCTTTGTTTCCTCCTTCCCTGCATGTGTGGATGCCATTGACCAGAGTGCTTGTGTTAATTTATTTCCATCTATTTTGAGTCTATGTTCGAATCTTCTATTTATTTCTTTATTATTATTTATTTATTTATTATTATTTTTTTTTTTTATTTAGTCACGAAGCCAGCAGTGTTTAAATTCTTGCTTCTATTTATTTTATTATTAGTTAAGAGGAAATGTTCAGGCCAGACCTTTTGCTGTGTTTAATTCTTCATTTTTGCTAATTATTTTATTTCATTTTCTATTTTCCATGTATGAACGAAGCAGTGTTTGAATTTTGCTGCTATTATTTGTTTTATTTTTCATTTTTATTTATTTATTTATTTATTTATTTATTTTTATGTGCAGTTTCGGACCCAGTGATGTTTAAATATTTACTTCTATTTATTATATTGTTTTACTTCTTTTTTATTTATTTATTTATTTATTTATTTATTTTTTTTTTTTTTGTCATAAGCCCAGAGACATTTCATTCTTTACCTTTCCTTATTACTCTTGTGTTTTGTTTCTGTTTTGCCGTTACAAACACAGTGACATTTAAATTATTGTTTCTGTTTACTATTTATTTTATTTTTGTTTTATTTATTCTGCAAAGTCAACATTTTAGCTTCTATTTATTATTATTTATTTATTTTTTTTTTTTTTTCATTTTATTTTCATTTAACAGAAGAGATGAGTTGGTGAGATTATTTTGCAGCAACATTTAGATTTTTTACTTCTATTGTTCACATATTCATTTTATTTTTACAGAACAGAGTGACAGATTGGGGATTGATTTTTTTTTTTTTTTTTTTTTTTTTTTGCCTTTATTTATTCTTTATTGCTTTATTTTCTTTATTTGATTTCAATTCAAGAGAGGAGACAGGTGGACGAGACTTTGAGGTGTTGAAACCTTTACCTTTATTGATCTTTTTTTTTTTTTTGTGGCATGTTGAACTTTCTACTTATTTTATTATTTTACCTTATTTTAATTCAACACAGAAGTCCGTTTAGTGAGATGTTTTTTTGATGCTTAAACCTTTATTTTTATTTATTATACGTATATATTTTAATTTACTTCCTATTCAGCAGACTAGTTACATAACCAGCGATGTTTAAGGCTTTTTGTAATGTTTTTTTAATCCATATTGAACAGAGAACACAATTGTATCTCCAAGGTGTGGCATTAGTAAAGTATTATGTGCCAATGTGCCAGTTTAAATAAAGAAATAATAAAAATAAAAAAAGAAATGGCTATACTTATTGTTGAGAGTGTTGCTGTCAAGTCTTTGTGGCATTTTTTCTTTTAATTATTTTTTTGTTACCTTTTACCGTTTTCTGCCATCAAAAAGCTACACAAAATAAAGAAATTGCTATATTTATTCAGTCATCACATTCACAACACTTATGGCTGAGAGAGAGTTGCTGTTAAATCTTAGTGAGGCGTTTTTTTATTTAATTTGTGTCACCTTTTGCTGATTTCTGACATAAAAAAAGCTAAACAAAATAAAGAAATAAAGACATTGCCACACTTATTCAGTCAACACTCCAAACATTTCTAGTCGAGAGAGAGTTGCTGCCAAATCTCAGTGAGGCATTTTTCATTTTTTTTATTTATTTTTTTTTTATTTGTCACTCTTCCCAATTCCTTACATAAAAAAACTCAAACAAAAACAAAAATAACAACAAACAGCAATACATATTCAATTAACGCAGAAACAGTAGTATATTTTATTTATTTATTTATTTCATTTAATAATTTTTACTCCTCTTTCCAATTCTTTACTTTAAAAAAAACTCAAACAAACACAAGAACAACAAATAGCAACACATCCAGTCATCACACTCACCAAAACATTTTGCTAGAATGTAAACAAATAAAACAGTCAAGTTTGGCTTTACTGACAGTCTTATCTCCCTTACAGACAGTGGTATGCGAGTGGGGAAGGCGTACCAGGCAGAAATTCCCCCTTTACTCCCCTCTAATGGTAAGACTTGGGGGTGGCGAGGGGAGGAGGAGGTGGTGTTTGAGGTAGTGGAAGCTTAGTGTGTGTTGAGAGTGGTGATGGGAGATTGGTGTGTGTTTAGAGGTGGTGAGGGGAGATTGGTGTGTGTCTAGGGATGGTAAGGAGATATTGGTGTGTTTAAAAGTGGTGAGAGGAAGTTGGTGTGTTTAAAGGTGATTAGGGGAATGGGTGTGTTTTAGGGATGGTGAGGGGAGATTGGTGTGTGCTTTCAGTGGTAGAGGGGAATGTGGTGTGTGTTTAAGTTGTAGAGGATAACTGGTATAGATGGTAGAAGAAAGCTTAGTGTTTTCTAATCTAACCTGACCTAACCTAACCTCAATTTTCTGTACCCGTAGAGCGGCGGCCAGAGCAGTGTCCAGAGAGGGCGCTGCTGGTGTGGGCCCCGAAGTTTGAGCTGAATGAAGAAAGCCGTGAGTATTGTAGGTTTAACCGCTGACGTTTTCTGTACTGCTGCTATATGTGAAATACTGTCATGCTTATATATTAACCCACTGAAAGGCCTTGTATTGCTTGATTGACCCTCCTGGCCTCTTGTCATATACGCAGATCAATGTCCTCTGTGTTTACTAAAGCTTGCTTCTTCCCTTTCCTTTTTTTCACAAGGATGGAGTTTATTCATTCTTGTTCAATATAGTGATACATATTCCATGCGTTACATTGAGGTATGTGTCAGTTTTGGTGTGTGTTAGGTGGTGATTGGATGAGGTGAGGTTTGTGCCCATGTTCGAAAACCCCTTGTTCGCTCACCATGACAGTTTTCCAGGGCCACAGAGAAGACTACCTTTGTTTTCAAGAGAGCTTTTCCTTATAATAATCTAGAAATCTTGCCAGTCCATCAGTAGAACCATAAAAATACCCTAAACTCCTTCAGAACTAGGACGCATTGTTACCTTGAGTTTTGAGTACGATTAGACGATTTCATTAACACTAGGAAGGGTCTATGGAGGTCAGAAGATTAATGGCCAGAGTCTTCACTATTTCAACCCCAACATAAGTTTCTGAAGCTGTATAAAATCACCAAATAGTAAGCAGAATAAATATGAAAGTGCATCCTGGTACAGAAGGTGTCAATGACGTGAGTATCTTCAACTGGAGCCTATGGAAATTAGTGATGGTGGGAGAGCAAAGCATGGATGATGAGGTGAGGTGATGCTGAGTTTGGTTTGTGTATGTGGTGTTGAGGTGAGGTGATGCTAATGTTAGGTTAGGTTAGGTAATGTTGATGTGAGGATGTAGCAGATTAGAATTGGTTTGGTAGTCTTGAGATGATGTTACGAGAGAGAGAGATCAGAACACATCCATGCCATCAAAAGAGGATCATAATTCTCGGTCTAACAGTATAAGTTTATCAAGAAAGTAGCATGAGAAAGAGAGAGAGAGAGTAGGAAGAGAAAAGAACTTGAAATAAAATACAGCAAACAATAGAAAGAGTCCTCATGAACACACACACACACACACACACACACACACACACACACACACACACACACACACACACACACACACACACACACACACAGACACAGAAGATTAGGGATTGAGAAAGAGAGAAAAGGAAGGAAGAGAAAAAGTACTTGAAATTAACACACACACACACACACACACACACACACACACACACACACACACACAGAGCACAACACCTGTATCACTGTATTGAGATCATTGTTTTCTAAGACCACTCAGTAACATTCTCACCTCTACCACCACCACCACCACCACCACCACCACCACCACCACCACCAGTTGAGCAGTACATCTGGTTGGCCAAGGACAAATACGGCTACAACGCTGAGCAGGCCCTCGGGATGCTGTTCTGGCACCGACACGACCTGGAAAAGGCTACGGCAGACCTGGCTAACTTCACCCCCTTCCCTGACGAGTGGACCACCGAGGACAAGGTTCTGTTCGAGCAGGCATTCCAGTTCCATGGCAAGAGTTTTCATCGTATTCGCCAAATGGTACGGCTATCTGGGATTATTATTATTATTATTATTATTATTATTATTATTATTATTATTATTATTATTATTATTATTTTGGGGGCTGCCTGGAATTTTTTTTTTTTTTTTTTTGGTGGGGGAAAGGGCTGCTTGTTTCTTTCTTTTCTTTTATTTTATTTATTTATTTTTATTAAATTTTTTGTGGTGATGTGGGGTAGGGGGGCTGCATGGTGTTTATTTATTTTATTTTTTTATTTTCTATATATGGAAAGCTACTAAGAGACTCATTCTTACTTACAGAAACCTGCCCAAAAAAAAAAAAAAAAATCTTACATACAAAAAAACAGCAAAAACTAAATAAATTCCTACACAATAAATGCAAAGAAAATCTTACAAAACTGCAAAAATAAATAGGAAAAATGGAAATTCTTACATTGAAAAACAAAGAAAAAACAAATGAATTACACACAATAACAACAAAAAACTAAATTCTCGCATAGGAAACATAAAAAAACAGAAAAACGAAAAAAAAAACTAATTCTTACACAACAATAACAAAAAGCTAAATACTTACATAAAAACTTATAAAAAAAACATTCTTACATATAAGCCCACAAAAAAACTAGTTACAATTTCTCTTTTCACTAATAAACTCTCGACCTCCTCCTCCTCCTCCTCCTCCTCCTCCTCCTCCTCCTCCTCCTCCTCCTCCTCCTCCTCCTCCTCCTCCTCCTCCTCCTCCTCCTCCTCCTCCTCCTCTTCTTCTTCTTCTTCTTCTTCCCTGCAGTTGCCAGACAAGACCATCGCACAGCTGGTCAAGTACTATTACCTTTGGAAAAAAACTCGTCAACGCAGCTCCCTCATTGACCGCCACGCCCGCAAACACACCGCCAAACTGCAGGTGTGTACTCAATATTCACTGTCATGTGCGTAGCTTTGTTTTGTGTGTGTGTGTGTTTTGTTAGAGTTCTTTTGTTGTGTTTTATTTAGGAAGGTGGTGTGGTTTTTGTTTCTCTTTCTCTTTCTCTTTCTTTCTCTCTCTCTCTCTCTCTCTCTCTCTCTCTCTCTCTCTCTCTCTCTCTCTCTCTCTCTCTCTCTCTCTCTCTCTCTCTTCTCTCTCTGTCAATGTGTGTAACAAAATGGAGAAAGTTGAATTTAGGAAAGTGGAAGGAAGGAAAGAAGAATTAAACCAGCGAATAAGCAAATGAGAAAGATAGAAAAGTAAAGAAAGAAGAAATTAAAGAAAAAAGATAGAAAAAAAAAAATCTCCATTTCAATAAAACCTCAAGAGTGAAAAGTAAAAAAAAAAAACACATACATATTTGTTTTCTTCAGTAAAACAACAAATAAGAATTTTCCTGTCACTCACCCGTCAAGACAATCAGAAAAGAAAAGTTGAAAGAAAAAATGGATTCTCTTCAAATATATACAACAAATAAGACTTTTCTCCTCTCACTCCACAAGACAAACTACAGACTTCTTTCTCCAGCAAATTTCTGAGGGCGTGGTGGGTGACAGCAGTGGGGATCGGTCAGAGGAGGATGAGGAGGGGAAGGGCGGGGAAGAATCCAAGACTTGCTCCAACTGCACCATCCCGGCCTCCATGCTGAACGAGTCACCCAAGGGCCTGCAGTGTCTCACCTGCTACAACCACTGGAAGTAAGTGTTCATTGCCTACCACCCCATATCTCTCTCTCTCTCTCTCTCTCTCTCTCTCTCTCTCTCTCTCTCTCTCTCTCTCTCTCTCTCTCTCTCTCTCTCTCTCTCTCTCTCTCTCTCTTTTTTAGGGAATTTATGGGCTAAATTGGATGCTTTTTGTTTTTGTAGAAGTTTGGTTAGGTCAGGTTGTTTATATTTATTTATATATATATTTTTTTTTCATTATTTTATTTTTTATTTTCATTTTTTCTATTTATTTATTTTTTATTTATTTATTTATTTTTCTTTTTTGTCATTTAGTTTGCATAAATTTTTTTTTCTGTTTTAGTTATTTTTTTTCATTGTTTGTTTACATTTTTATTTATATATATGTATTTATTTATTTATTTATTTGTTTATTTATTTATTTATTTATTTTATTTTTTTCTTATTTATTTATGTATTTTTTGTGCTGTCATTGGTTAATTATTGTTTGTGTTTACACGCCGGAGCTTGCACCACCAAACACATGTTCCTGCCATACACTTATGACTTTACTTCAATTAAGAGGGAAGTTTCAAGACATTTATTTTATTTTATTTTTATTTATTTATTTTTTTATTTAATTTATTTATTTTCTTTTTTGAAACTGCAAACAGATTGGCAACCAAGTGTTTTTTTTTTTTTTTTTTTTTTTATTATTATTATTATTATTATTATTATTATTATTATTATATGTTGCCCTTGGCCCCTCTTATATAAAAAAACAAAAGACTGTTTTTAGAAGATTGTTGGTTTTACATTTGTCATTCTTCATTGTAGTTTAAGTGGTAAGAGGACATTTTCATTGGTCACTGTTTTGCTTCCTTCTCATATTGAAATTGTTGGCATAAAAAGGAATATTTTATGGGTTCTTGATTCTGCATTTATTTTCATTTTATTAGGATTCTGTTGTAAATGAGGACATGCTTGCCAGGCTTGATATAGGATCTTTTATTGAAAAATGTATATAGGAAAGAAATATGATTTGTATTCAAATAATTTTATGTATAATCTTATTTTCTATATGTACATGTGTTTATTTTCTATATGTATAAGGTTGTATATCCTGTAAATGCCTATGCTGCTTGTGTACATCTGTATAGTCATGGCAGGAGTTAGTCAGTCTGCTGTGCTCACTGCTGTTGTGTGCTTCACTCTGGTACACCCTGGAACTCTCTGCCTGCTTTTGACTTGAACTCATTTAAGAAGGAGGGAGGTTTTAAGACATCCCATTCTTTTGGCTAACTAACTCACACCTGCTCAGGGACTGGCATCTCATTTGGCCTTTTTGTTTAAGCCTTTGGCCAGATTTTTCCTCTGACATAAGAAAAATAAAAAATAAATAAAATACAAAAGTCCTGCCCTGCTGACACACTCCCTGCACAACATGAGTCAGAGTGTCAGCAGATTAGACCAAAGACTAAAGAGAAGCACAACTTAAAGGAGGAGAGCACAGCATCATTGACCTGCCAGCCATGTCTGTGCTGTGTTTGCATGCCAGCACCTCACCACAAGCAGTCATATTCTGAAGTGCATAGACTGGGATTCCACAGAAAGATGGGAACCCTGCGTCCGACAGTGGGCCCAATGAAGCGCGACAAGCAGCTCATCAAACACAAGCGGCGACCCCCACGAGGCATGCATATCAATCATGAGGTGAGCCCCCACACTACGTTAGGTTAGGTTAGGTTCTCTGTTATAGGATGAGTGTGTGTGTGTGTGTGTGTGAGAAATGTTTGTTTATTTTTACACTGAGCTATTTTGATTTAGTTTTATTTTGTTAACGGGTTGCAAGATGATTGTGTGTGTGTGTGTGTGTATGAATTATTTATTTATTTTCACAATGGGTCAGGTTTTATTTGTTTATGGGATGGTAGGATGTTTGTGTGTATATGTGTGAAATGTTTGTTTACTTCCATACTGCATTATTTTTTAGTTATTTTTATTTGTGTGTCAGGATGAGTGTGTGTGAAATGTTTGTTTATTTATGTGTCATAGGTCAACTGTATGTAAGATGTTTGTTTCTTATTGTATTGTTGGATGATTTTGTCCGAACATTTATTTATGGGCAGTAGAATGATTGTGTGCAAGATATTTGTTGATTTATATGTAGCAGAATAGTTGTGTATGACAGAAGCAAATAAACAGCTGAGTGTATGAGGAATAACATACAACCTGCAACATAGACACCTTACCAATTATCAGTGTGGCAAGGTGTGGTAGGAGTGATAGGGGAGGTACCAACTATGAAAGAGCCTCATTTTATGCCAAACTGTCCAAGCTGTGTGGCTCATCCCTGCTCAGTAAACACAAGGGTACTTTTCTCTCCCCCATCATGACTGAGGGAGTTGGGTGAAGGATTGTGAGTGTCAGTGTGGTGTGACTTATCTTGCCTGCCCACCTTTTGCAGAGATGCAGCCTTGCCATGTGTATTGTTATTTTCCAAGGAGTTTTAGCTGAAGGTAACAGAAAGGCTAAGAAACATGCTAGGATAGGATGATACTGGCTAGTCTTAGATATAACAGTCAGACAAGCATACATTCTCAACTCACTTCCTCTTTCTCCCTCTCCTTCTCCTTTTCCTCCTCCTCCTTCTCTTACAGGATTTGATGGCCATGATCTCCTCGGGTCCTCCTGGCCCCCCCGGCGCCCCCACCCCAGGCCAACAGCTGCTCCGACACATGGAAAATGAGGTCATTGCTCTCAAACGCCAGGTCAGCCACACAAAATTATGTCCTGTATCAAAACATTGGCCTCTAGAATAGCTTAAGTGAAGAGGTGGTGACATTCTTCTTTCTCAACCCTATTCTGTCCATCTCACCAAAGCAAGAGTTAACTAGTACTCTCAATCATTCACCCCTTTCTCTGGTATACTCTGGAACTCCCTGTCTATCTATCTATCAGGCCCAGACATTCACACATACACTTTCTTCCTACTCAACTCTATTCTGTCCATCTCCCCAATGCAAGAGTTAACCAGTACTCAATCATTAACCCTCTTACATAAAAAAAGAAAACAAAGAGTGACATTTAGTGCAGTGGTGATTCAAAAGTCCTCTCTCTCTCTCTCTCTCTCTCTCTCTCTCTCTCTCTCTCTCTCTCTCTCTCTCTCTCTCTCTCTCTCTCTCCCTCTCCCTCTCCCTCGCTGACTGACACTCTCTCCCCTCGGTGACTCACAGGTGCAGATCAACAAGGCTCAGATCAGCAGCCAGCGCAGCAAAATAGCTGAGGACGGCATCACCACCTTCAGGCCGCCACCCCAGGCCGGCCCACCCAAGGCTAAGTGGTCACAAGAGGAGCTGCTTCTGGCTGTTCAGGGTTAGTATTTCACACACACACACACACACACACACACGCTCGGTAGCTCAGTGGTTAGAGCGCTGACTTCACAAGCCAGAGGACCTGGGTTCGATTCCCCGGCCGGGTGGAGATATTTGGGTGTGTCTCCTTTCACGTAGCCCTGTTCACCTAGCAGTGAGTAGGTACGGGATGTAAATCGAGGAGCTGTGACCTTGTTGTCCCGGTGTGTGGTGTGTGCCTGGTCTCAGGCCTATCCGAAGATCGGAAATAATGAGCTTTGAGCTCGCTCCGTAGGGTAACGTCTGGCTGTCTCGTCAGAGACTGCAGCAGATCAAACAGTGAAACACACACACACACACACACACACACACACACACACACACACACACACACACACACACACACACACACACTAGTAAACCATTTATTATTATTGTCTGTGATTATCTTTATATCTTTGCATTTATCCATCTATCTATCCAAAATTGAAGAATAAGTAAATAGTATATAAACCATGTATTGTTGTTATTATTGTTACATATTATCTTTACCTATTTACATTTATCCATCTCGAATTGAAGGATTAGTGTGCTCAAACTAGACAAAATCCAAACATTTACTCACCCAAACCTGATCCTTCACAACTATCAAGAGCTAAATGATGTGTGTTCAAACCAGACAAATCACTGACTTATACACACCCTTTACATTTATCCACATGTCCACCTGGAATTGAAGAATAACTGTACTGAAACCAGACAGAACATTAACTCTCACCTAACCATGATCCAGAATTGACAGATAAGTATATTGAAATCTAACCTAACCCTGACCTTAACCCTAACACTAACCTGACCTTTTCTTACCCCAGCGGTGAGGTATTTCGGCAAAGACTTCAAGGCCATTGCCGAGATCGTGGGGAATAAGACAGAAAACCACGTGCGCAGCTTCTTCGTGACTTACCGCAAACGTTACAACCTGGATGGCGTACTGCGGGAGTGGGAGGAGGAGCATGGGCCAGTTCGCACCAGTGAGGCCGAGTGACACCAGCCCATGCAGCCACCACCGCCGCCCACCACCACCACCACCACTACCACCACCACAACTGAGTCTAAATAAGTGGTTCCTCTGAAGGGTGCCACTGTTAGGGCTCTCTAGGCGGCACTGGTGGCTCTCGCAGTCTTACAATCTCCAATGCCACTGTCTTGCGGGAACCTGGGAGTCTTGAGTCAGTTTGTAAGGTCTCCAGGTTCCTGTCTCTCTGGTGTTGAATCTCTGGTGTTTCTGTGTATGCCAGAGTAATGGTGTTGCCTCTTGGTGTGTTCCATTGGTGTGTGTTGCAAATATTGATATCCGACATGATTCTGTGTGTGTGATTTTTGAGGTTTCCAAGAGGTTGCATTACTGGTACATGTTGCTGAATTGATATTTTGTGAGTTTGTGTGGATCTGTCAAGGTTGCAAGCTTTGACATGCGGTAAGATTCACACACTCACCCCAAATCTTGTTACAGATATTGCAAAGTTGACACAAAATACACTCAGAATATGGTGTTGTTTGAATACACACACACACACACACACACACACACACACACACACACACACACACACACACACACACACACACACACACACACACACAAGAAAGTCATATTTTTGAGGGAGTTTTGCTCGTATACTGCCCAGTGTTGGCCAGCTGACACCTCCTCGAGATGCTGTGTTACAGGGTGACTAACTCACTTTAGAAAACATTCTCTGCAACACTGGTGAAGAGAGTTTTGTGGGAGTCACAGTAACACTTAATAACTGAACCTTCACAAGACTAGCATGCTGAGGAGTGTTACTAAGCCAACACCTGAAAAATGTGTTTGCGTGTGAGACCGTTCAGTGTGTAGCAGAAACAAGCACACTTAACAAACACCCCAGTGACGGTTAGAATCTTCACTGGGGTTGTCACTAATAATTGATCACCTCTAGATGTCGAGGCACAGTAGCAGCAGCAGCAGCAGCAGCAATAGCCTGAGGTGCACGAGTTCCTAATGTTTAACGGTGGCACGTGAGGCAGCCCTTCACTGTGTCCTGCCGCTGCCAACACGCAACGCTGCACGACGCCGTTTTTCCCCGTTTTCTGCATTTCACACCGCTGCCATTGATTGCTGTCATAAGCCATGGAGGGTGGACCTTTCTGCCATGATAGACCGTAGTGACGTATTATTATTATTATCATTATTTTATTTATTTTTAAGGGTGTTGCATCTCTGTATCATTTACTGTGAGTGGTAGAGTATTTGAAATTGATGGAGTTATGGTACCAATGAGTGGCTTCACTATATCCATCACCATAACACACATATTCACACACATACAGAGCACGACAGTAACTGAGAGAGAGAGAGGGAGGGAGAGAGAAGTCAGTCAATCTAACACTACAGACTTAATATACAGAGCAATAGATGTATTTATTGTTTTCCTCCACCATCTTGTTAACTGGTGAACTGTCCATGTAGATTAAGACATTTGACTTATAGAGGGTATGAGTGTTTGTGAGGGGACCAGTGTGTGTGTGTGTGTGTGTGTGTGTGTGTGTGTGTGTGTGTGTGTGTGTGTGTGTGTAAAATAGCACATCCAAAACCTCAATTGTGGGTTAAGTAAAGAAGACATAATTCTCTCTCTCTCTCTCTCTCTCTCTCTCTCTCTCTCTCTCTCTCTCTCTCTCTCTCTGTACATTATTGGATATAGGAAGAAAATAGTATTAATGTAAGAAAAGTGAAAAAAATCCCATTACACTTATAAGACTCGTATTTTTGCCAGATTTTACGACTCACATCCCCGCAGACCACATTGCGTCACGTGTCACCCCCATACATATGTACATTTTAGCATCAAAAACCTCTATATTTATAAGGCACACACGCTCACTTTTATTTTTGCCATACTTAAACGTAGCACATCCGTAGCATCCCCACAGCCTGTCACTCACTCACATGTACATTTAAGACACTTGCTGTAACAGATTCATGAAGTTCACTCACCCTAAGCAAGCCATCATCACCCCTTCACCTGCGCATTTGTACATTTATCACCATTGCCTCTCACACCTGCACTCCACATCTGTACAAAGCTGCATGTACGTACACACCCCCCACACCAACACCCCCACATCTGTTCTTATGCCTGTATCCAAAAATGCCTTTCCCTCTCACCATGACAGTTTTCCAAGGCCACAGAGACAACTAGCCAAGTTTTCAAGACAGTTTCTACATAATATATTAATCCAGAAATCTAGCTGGTTCATCACCGGAACCATAAAAATACCCTTAAAAACATGAATATCTTCAACTAAAACCTTTGGAAAGTAGTGATGGTGAGAGAGCAAAGCGTTTAAGTATACTGGTCTGTGTCCCAGCGCAGTCACACACATTGCCATTACTGCCATTCACCCTTCCTGTGTTCTCCAGTATTATGTTGCCCTTCCTCACGTTTCCTGGTAGCGATGGTTCGTCCTGTGTGTTTTAGCCTTAAGAATTCCTGTTTTAAGTTTGTGTGTCAAGGGAAGGATGAATTGTACCTCTCTCTCTCCCTGTGTGGGACATCATAAGCACTGGTTGTCATATTGCTAAGTGACAAGTGTGGATCATTCTTGAAGTTTTTAAAGTTGATTGTGTGTACCCTTTTACTTCTGGTCTAAGGTATCAGTTGATTGTATGTGTATTAGTGGGTGATGTTTTTGTTCCAGTCTAGAAATTCTCATTCTTGAAAAACAATTGTGTGTATATATTTTTTTTTTCCTCCCTCACTCTCTCTCTTTTCTGTGTAGGATTAAGACATCGAGTGATTGTATGATAAAGGAAATGAACTTAAAACCTCACTCTTGTCTTGAAAATTCACCTTATTATTGGAATTTTGACTATGTATTTCATGTCTTGTTTTCTCTCTCATCTCAATGCATTCAGTGTTTATTTCCTGCATACTTTCATATAATAATTTTGTTTATTCTCACCTCTATCAAGCTAAAATTTGCCACACATTTTCTTTTTCTCATCTCAGTTATTCCAGTTCCATTTCTCTTATGCTTTTACATAATCTTACCAGTCATGTGTTTGTTCTTGTCTTATCAAATGTTCCTTCATCTCAAAACATCGAGGCATTTCATTGCGGTGTGGTGAGTGTAGTGTCTATCATGTGTGTCTGCATCACTCCCTGGATGCTGTGAAGATTAGCTCATTTGCTGGTATGGGAAGGACTACATAAGTTATTTGTACTGGCTTAATTTGTGTAACCTGTTCAGTTTGCCTGTTAGAACTCTCTCTATCAATTTCTTCATTCACTCTTTGTCCAGGTATTGCCCCTTTCTATATACCCATCATTATCTACCTATCTGAAGGGGTGACGTGAATATATAGCAGTCCTTAACTTTGGGAAGACAGGCAGGATTCTATAACAAATTCAATCTTTTCCTTTCCCTCTTATGAAGACCAAGTTGCAGGGCTTTATAGAAGGGAAGGTGTGTGTGGCATTGAGTTCTTGATGTGCCTTGAAGTGTCCCATGAGCTTGTTAGTTTAGAAAGGGACATGTTTGATTGCAGGAGTGAGGGAGTAAGTGAAAGGATGCAGTCATGTATAGGGTCAGTCAGTTATTGCTCCCCACAACCCTATCACAGTACTGTATTTGTTTTTAACTCACTTTTTAGACTTCTAGGCTTTCTAGGCACCTTTGTACAACAGTCTCTTGAATAGCACACTAGCATTAAAAGGCAAAATCGAAACTAATTTCTCTTATTTCCGTTCTGTGTTGATGCAAATAATCTTTCACAGTGCTGAGTGCTGGCAAAAAAGTGGCCATAGTAAAAGCACAAAGAATGACAGGAAAGACAGGCAACTTGCTGTAACTCACCACACACAATTCAAAAGCCTTATCTATGTATATCCAGCCAGCAGTCATGTATGTGGTAACCCAAACACAGCACCACACACACACACACACACACACACACACACACACACACACACACACATAGTTTGCCGCAAAGATGTGTTGAGACTTGGAACAGTTTGAGTGAAGAAGTAGTGTCAGCAATGAGTATGCATAGTTTTAAAGAAAAATTGGCCACACGAGGGTAAAGCCCAGGTCCTGTAAAATTACAACTAGGTAAATAGGCACACACACACACACACACACATGCCCTCCCAGCCCAGTCAGCCTGCAGTGAAAAGGAATAGTTACATGGCTCTCTTCACCTATTTAGTTCCAACAGACACTAAACGTTTGCCTCACTAAAGTAATGCTATGTCTTGCTTTCCATTTCACTATCAGGTGTTGGTTGTATGTTGGTGGGAATATTGATGGTGTTACTCTCACCAGTTGATAGTTTTGTGGTTCTGCTCCTTGTCATTCACTGATGTAGGAAACAAAGGGTATTCAAAAGACAGGATATTAGTAGGGAGAGAGAGAGAGAGGGTAATTTTTTCTTCCAAATGAACTGGTGAAGATCTTGCGTGTTACTTTCTCACGACTTATAAATTGGAAAGGTGGAATAATTGAGGATACGAAGGATAGAGGGAATATGGCTAGAGAAAAGCTATGTGTATGTCTGTGTATGCTTGTATATGTGTGTGTGTGTGTGGAATGGTATTTATTCCAATCACCTTGAAGACTTTTTGGATGGATGGAGATGTTACTAGTTTGGCTAATACAGACCATCACATGCCACCATATAAAGATTAAAACAAAACTAGGATAGACAAAAAAATATCCCTCCAGTTACTTAACATTATCTAATCTTGCTACGAATCTTGGTGTCAGTGTCTTAACATGTATACTCTCTCCTGCAAGCACCATGTTAGCTTTCAGTGTTACCAAGCCAGGGATGTCACCTCACTTTTGTTACATTGTTGTGGAAACGAGACTGAATGGAGTGATCATAATAAGGAAGAAGGAAAAGTTTAACCACTGAAGTCACATCCATATCTATTACTGTGTTGTGTGGACCAGACTGGATTACATTAGAGAAGTCAGAATGTTACCTCACTTGTTACTGTGTGTTGTGGAAATGAGACTGAAAGAGTGATTGGAATAAGGAGGAAGGAAAAAGTTAACCACTGAAGTCACATCCATCTTTTTTACTGTGTTGTGTGGACCAGACTGGATTACATTAGAGTAGTCAGAATGAGGAAGAAAGAACAGATGTGCTTCTTTACTGTGATGTGTAGATGAGACTGAATTTCACTGGAGTGGTCAGAATAAGGAGGGAGAAGCTTATTGTTGTCTCTTAATGATGTGTAGTAAGAGATCTGAGTTTGCACCAATGAAGAAAGGAAGTGAATTTGTCCTTTGTAGTAAATAGGACGATATAGGAATGTGCTTGAGTTTTGAGTTCGAAATACAATAGGAATGCATTTGAATGATATATTTTTTTATGGAAAGGACTGAACTGTACTTGAATGGATAATATGAAGGCAAAGTTATGAATGAGAAATCTTAATAGGAATACATGTATACTGAATGCCATGTACTGTATCAGATAGAGTAATGACTAATGAAAGACGGATAGGAATATATATTACAAATTATTACTTGACATTTTACACACCAAGTAACGTAAAAATCAAACACTGTATCTAAATTGTGTATATGAAAGAAAAAATTATAGGAATATGCTTATGTGGCATTCCAAACTCTGACTTGAGAGAATAGAAGCAATACATAGAAAAGATACATTAGAAAAACAAAAGAAACATGCAACATCCTCAGCCAGTAAAAGGTACAGGACATGGACACTAAGCGCTCAGTAAGGAAAGAACGTTAGGAGTGTATAATACCTGTAACCTTGTGTGTGTCATATATGTACCCCATGTATGTATATCTGTCAGTCGCTGTCCTCGCCCCGCACCACCACTGCATAATAGGGAACACACACACCACTTAATCACGAGGTGCGAGCTGCAATACAAGCACTGTGCCTTTGTAATACTAACACCTGCCACCAATCCACCTCTCCAATGCAAAGAGTTAACCAGCCAGGTACTTTCAATCATTCATCCCTTTCTCTGGTACACTCTAGAACTCCCTGTCTATCTATCTATTAGGCCCAGACACTCACACATACACTTTCTTCTTTCTCTCATCCTTATTCTCTCCACCTCTCCAATGCAAGAGTTAACCAGTACTCTCAATCACTCATCCCTTTCTCTGGCACACTCTAGAACTCCCTGTCTATCTATCTATCAGGCCCAGACACTCACACATACACTTTCTTCTTCCTCTCACCCCTATTCTGTCCATCTCTCCAATGGAAGAGTTAACTGCTGCTCTCAGTCATTCATCCCTTTCTCTGGCACACTCTAGAACTCCCTGCCTATCTATCTATCAGGTCCCAAACACTCACACCTACACTTTCTTCTTCCTCTCACCCCTACTCTGTCCATCTCTCCAATGGAAGAGTTAACTAGTGCTCTCAATCACTCATCCCTTTCTCTGGCACACTCTGGAACTTCATACCTGCTTCTCTATTTCCATTTACCCATGACCTGAACTCATGTAAGAGGGAGGGAGGTGTCAAGACATTTAAACCATTCTTTTGGCTAACTCGTGTGGTCCTGTTTTGGGACTGGTTTCTAAGGAGGCCTTTTTATTAATGGTTTTTGTTACCTTTGTCCAGATTTCACGATATTATACTACAGGTGTTCTCACAGTTGTGTTTTTAGCTGCCATTGTCCTCTGGGATTTTCAACCAAGGTTCCTGTGCGTTGCCCGATGATTACAGTTAATCATTCATACAGTCCAATACAGTTGAAAGTTCAATCAAATGCAGTTCCGCCAATCTCCAGAAGTGTGACAATTTTTTTATGAATTATGTATAGTTTTTCTTTCTTTCTTTTTATTTATTTTTTTAAGTTGTTGGTTGTCTATGTGTCATATTAGGTGAGGCTTTTCTTTATCCCTTTTCCTTTTCTTTTGCAGTTGACTGTGTGTGTGTGTGAGTGAGTGTGAGTGTGCATGTGTCATTATCAACTGTACTTCAATGAGCCCAACGAAAAGATACACTACTACTTATTCAGCATTTTTCCAGTACTTTTCTTCAGTGTATTTTGCATTGAATTCCACACCAAAAACTCAATAATATATACAAATTATGTGTAGTGAAGTGAAGGTTTGGTATGAAGATGAGATGACATAATGAGGCGTGTGAGGTGGTGTGCTAAGCTTGTGTTGTGGTGAATGAAGCAAAATTAATGTGCAAGATGAGATAAGATAAGAGTGATGTGAACTGTAGCAAGGAGGGAATGGAAGTGACAGTGATTTGGTTTGGTGAAGTGAGATGGTGTGTTGTGAAGCAGGTTACATAATGCTTGTGTGTCGTGTGGTTAACTGGAATTGAAAAAAGGAAAGCTAGATAGATGTGAGAGATGAGATAAGACAAGACAGAATGATGTGAATTGTACTAAACTGGAGAAGTGACAGGTGACTTAGTATGATGAGATAAGACAGTAAGATGGTGTATTGTGAAGCAGGTTATAATATGAAGCTTGTGTAAAGTGTGCTTAACTGGAATGAACTTTAAAAAAAAAAAGTGTTTGCTAGAAGAGAAAATTTTGGACACATAAATGAAAGGAGTCAATAATGGATGTAAATTTTTGAACAGCAGAAAGAAGGAAAGGAAAGACACGTGAACTGAATGAAATGGAAAAGGATACACTTGAAAGACAAAATTTTTAAAGATACAGATAAAGGGAAAGGAATAGCAAATCAGAACACTAGAAAAAGAGAGAAAATGGATAGATACATTGGAGAGAGAGAGAGAGAGAGAGAGAGTTGCAATCAATTTTCACTAGTGTATTCTTGTGTATGTATTTTCTTGTACATTTTCCAGATCTGCATCCTCTCCTTAACTGTTATTGCATACAGTGATTGAATTTTCATTGTTATACTTTTCTAATGTATTCACTAATGCATAATTGTCACCTTCATTTCTTTTCCTCTCCTTCCCCTTCCTTCAATGTTTTTTCCATCATTTGTTAGTACAGTACCAATTATTATTATTATTATTATTATTATTATTATTATTGGATTTTTAGTGTGTGTTTTTGCATACATTCAATCTTTGCCTCTCATTGTTGCATAATTATAATTTTTAAGTCCACCAATTTATAGTCACAGTATTTCCTAGTAAGTATTGTACAGATTTACATAATAAGGAATCATGAAAAGTACATATGGTGTTTTATTTATTAACTTTATTGAGATACATTCATCTTTTAACCCCTTCACTACAGACTCCACGATCTCCCTTCCCCTGCACTCATTCATATTTATTTATTTTCTTTCTTTTATATTTATTTGATTTTTTTTATACACTCACTACTGACTCTACGATCTCCTTTCCCCCGCACCGACATTCATTTTTATTTATTTTACTTATCTATTTTTATTTATTTATTTATTTTTGCCACCACTACCGGCTCCACACGATTTCCCTTCCCCCGCACTTATTTTTTTTCGGACGCTTCTAATTTTGTTGGGGTTTAAATTCATCCTTACACCCTTATTTAGTCCCTTATGAACCTCCTGATGGTGTGTCATTATCATCTGACCCTTGTAATTCACTTTCAAGGGTCATGTCACACTCAGAATTACGATCGGAAAGAGAAAAGACCACCTCTCTCTCTCTCTCTCTCTCTCTCTCTCTCTCTCTCTCTGTAACCGCCAGCTCTGGAGAATGACAATATTTAGTTTAGTTTTCTCCTCAATATTATTTTTCTAAGCAATATTTTAGAGGTCATAGGAGAAACACAGTATTTAGTTTAGTTTTCCCTTTCAATGCTTCTTTTTAATACAGTATATATTTACGAGGCGACACAATTTAACAATATTTAGTTTAGTTTTCCTTCAACTCTGCAATATGCAACATTTAATAGCATTTTTAGACAAGAGAGAGAGAGTCGTAGGTCTGAGAGGCGCGAGGACTGTGTCGCGGTGAGTGTGCATAGCGGACTATACACCACAATTTGCTCTCTTTCACTCTATCACCACACAACATACACCACACTGCTCTCTTCCACTCTATCACCACACACCATACACCACACTGCTCTCTTCCACTCTATCACCACACACACCACACACATTTTGTATTGTTTTTTATTTATTTGTGTTGCTTTTTATTGGTTTTGAATGTCGATATTTTGTCACTCATCTCTCACTGTTTATAATTTTTTTTTTTTTTAATGAAGGGACAGATTAATAACACATATACGTTATCAACAGGAGACGCTCTTGAGAACCTAATAGTTGTGGCCGGGGAGAGCAATTAAAAGTTTAAGAACACAGATTGATAGACAGACTATAGGTGCACCGAATACTTTAAAAACGTAATTCCCTCTTGAAAAAAAAAAAAAAAAGGTGTGTACATTCAAGGAACCTTCAATTTCCTGTAAAGCTGCTTAAGTCGCTCATTACTTCAGTAGAGTGCGGTCATAGTGACGAAGGACTTTTTAGCGGTCAGTGCACAAGTGTCCCTTTAAAATTGATTATAGACGCATCCACACACTTCTTCATTGTCATAACGTCATGAGTACTGTGAGAAATGGCTGTGGGTGATATTACTCTGAGCTGAAAGTATATTTTGGTGTATTTGTAATTGGTAACCAGTGAATATCAGTGCTGGTGTGGGTGGCCAGTGGCAGGTATAGGCTGGCTGGCTGCTCAGTGTTGCCATGTCAGGACAAATACTATAGATAAATCTGTGCTTAATGTTGAAGGGATGAATATCTTGATCTAATTACATCTCTAAGACACTTTTATGCATTACTTATACATATAGTTAACCATTCGATGATAGAGTAATAGATTAAATGTGTAAGTAGTTCAATGAATTCTCAAGGTGTATGTATTAACTTTTTTCATTAGCTTTCATTGTGGTTCAGAAATTACTGGAGGTGGATAGAAGAGTGAAATGCATCGTATTTTTTTCAGAACTCATTAAGGGAAAGATTTGTAATATAAACTGAACGAAATGCTTTTACACACAAGAAAAACGGAATGATAAAGAAGAATGAGCAGACAGAAAGATAGAATGATGGAAATATAGGACAGGAACATATGATAAGAAGCCCTGCACCCATATGATTGTGATAATGAACCCAGTGTGATAGTGATGAAGTGTATAGTGGTGGTGGTAGTGAGTGTGGTGGCAGTCAAAGTAGGTATACTTACTTTGGTGGCGGTGTGTGGCAACAGTGCTGGTGCTGGCTGGTGACGCAATCATAACAACGCCGCTGCCGCCTCGGGAGGGCGGCCGCTGACTGACTGGTGCCTCTCACACTGACTGGCTCACCATGACGGAGGAGGTGGGCGTGGAAGTGGAGCGGCAGCAGGAAAGGTGAGGCCAGGGCAGCGTGGTCAGGTTAGATAGAGTGACAGGAGGTGTTGTGTGTGTGCAGTGCTACTTGTGTGGATTGATGAGTGCTTGTCACCTTCGTTCTCCGTGGCAGGCTATCAATAGGTGCTTATATAACACCCTCCCCCACCCCTTGTCCGACCTTGGCACGACCCATCCTGGTGTTTTGTGGCATGGTGAAGTGGTGATATGCTTTAAAGACCTCTGGAATACTTGTCATTTGAGTTTGTGTACTATTCATGTTTCTTAATGGCAAGGTAGTGTCTGCTCTGTAACCTTCCTTGTACTGTGTAATTTCATCATATTTTCATCCCTGTCTGATTTTAAGTGATATGTATTTTATTGATTTTTTTTTTTTCTTTATTGAGTATTAAAAGTTGTGTGTTAAAATGTTTCTCTACTGCTCAAATGCTAACATGATGCAATTTTCTACCTGTTTTGCATCATTTGACATGTAACACCATTAATTTATTAGTTTATGAAGCTATCTTAGGTATCAGAACCATTAGAATCACCAAACTTCCTTCTTTTTCCTATCCTTTCAATTCCTGCGTCTCTCTGTTACTCCACACCTTTACACCCCTTTACACAACACATCATCTAACGTTATCTTACCTCGGCATAACTCATATCAGTGCTCGTTCATACATTCCTCTGTGTTTGTTACCTCATGCCTCTTCTGAATCGCTGTGTTGTAAAGTGACTAACAAACTGATCTGCTTAGGGTACACAACTTCATCCTTTTTGCTAAGAATTGACTTTGTTCTGTTATTTCTTTCTTTATAGACTGTTGTACTTGCAGAACAGGGCTATCTTCTTTATTTTTTCATATGTTACTTTCCTGTCTGCCTAACCATAGCAGTAAGGGTGAGCGTCTTCTTGTTTCTTGCTTTATGGGTCATACAAATGGGCAGGAACTAATTAACCAAGTATTTTCCTTTAGTTGAGGCTTCTGATGAATTAGTTGTGAGGAGAGAGCAAAAAGTTAGGTTAGTTTAGCAAAAAAGGTTTCAGAATTGATAGACAGACTTCATATTTGCTGATAGAAGAAAGGTTACATCATAGTCTGTACTAATCACCACTATCTTGAGGAATAGGAGAAGTGCTCCCTGTCACCCATCCCGCTTCGACTATCCGTCATGACTTGCAGGAGGACTTCATGACTCACCACACCAGCCTGAGAGGGGGAGGGAAATAGCAGTGACTTGCTTGCTCCATGGTAGGCCAAGGCAAGGCAGGGGCAGAGCAGGGTAGGATGGCAGAGTTTTTTGTCCATCGTGACTTGTAGGAAGGCTTGAAAAGGGGGAGAGAATGGGAGTGACTTTCTTTCACCACGGCAGGGCAAGGCAAGGTAATGATAAGGCAGGGCAGGTTAGGATGGCAGAGTTTTTTGGAGGTAGAGGTGAGAGGGACTTCCTTGTACTACGGCAGGGTAGGGCAGTAGAATTTTTTTGAGGAGAGAAATGAGTGTCTTGCTTACATCACTATGGCGCGGCAAGGCAAGGCAATGGTAGGGCAGGGCAGGGTAGAGTAGGACAGCAGAATTTTTGGGGGGTTGGAGAGAAATGAGTGACTTGCTTACAACACCATAGCACAGCATGGCAGGGGTAAGGCAGAGGCAGAGGTAGGGTAGCAAAGTTTTTTCCTCCTCTTCATGACTCAAACTTTTGTGAAGGAGGGAGATTAAGAATCCTTTACGAATGAACAGGTTTTTCCTTTTTCTTTTTTCTTTTCTTTTTCCTTCAACTTTTTTGTGGATCAGCAATTTGAGACCATTTCATTTCATTGATTTATTCATTTATTTATTATTTTTGTCCTGTCCTTGACCAGTTTTCTTGTTATGTAAATAAGAATTAGTCCTTATCTATCACTTGGTCTGTTTGTATGTCTGTTTGTTTCACAGACTAATGGCTTCCTTATAAGGGCTAGCTAAGAACACACACACACACACACACACACACACACACACACACACACACACACACACACACACACACACACACACACTCTCTCTCTCTCTCTCTCTAAAAAAAAAGGAGTTCTATTAAGACACCTCTAGCATTAAATTGACAAGGTTTTTAGTATGTTTTCATTAATTTATTTACTTTAGTTTTGATGGATAATAAGTGTATTTTTCTTGTCCCTTATTTTTCATGCACCCTTGTCTCATTTTCTCAACTTGTAGCCAAAGAAGTGCTATTCCTCATCTATATCTCAGGCTGGCATCTTTTTTTAGGACAGGATAACAAATAACACATACATAAATATACATTCATAACCATCCCTGTGCATTAAAAGTCACTCCACATTGATAGAGAATAAGAGAAAGTAACAGACAATTCTAAAATGCCCATGACACTACAATTAATTTCAGCAACTCCACTAGAGGGTGTTGAGAGTTGAGAGGGGCAAGATAAGACTGAAAAAACAATTAAAGAGGGGTGGATCAGTGTTGAAAGTCTTGTGGGTGTGAGAAACTTACTGATAGAGAAAAGAAAAGCATACTACAATGAATTCCAGTAACTTCCACTTGAGGCTGTTGAAAGTTGAAAGGAGGCAAGATAAGACCAAGAAACAATTGAAGCAGAAAGTCATAATGTTGAAAATCTTGGGTATGAGAAACTAACTGACAGAGTTGAAAAAAAAAAAAGGCTGCTACAGTGAATTCCAGCAACTTCCATTAGAGGCTGTTGAAAGTTGAGTGGAGGTGAGATAAGACTGAGGAACAATTGAAGCAGAGAGTCATAGTATTGAAACTTTTATGGATTTTTTTTTTCTTTTATGCAAGAGGGAAAAAAAAAGATAAATAAAAAGGGTCCATTTGATTGCTACTTCCCTTTAAGATCCAAGAGGTAGCCAAAAGTCAGGGACAAAACTGACTGACAGAGTAAAAAAAAAAACTACTACAAAGAATTCCAGTAACTTCCACTACAGGCTGTCAAGAGTTGAGAGATGAGAGGTGAGATAAGACTGAGAAACAATTGAAGCAGAAAGTCTTGCAGGTGCAGAGTACAGAGATAAGAGAGGTGATACTTAAGGTTCCTAAGAGCCATGAAGGTGAAGGACCCACACACTGACATCTGCTGTGTATATAACTGGTGGTGCCTAGAAACAGAAGAGAAAGGAGGTGTTTGTGTGAAGAAGGGATAGAATTGACTCTGGATAGGGACATATTGCAGAGGATGTGAAGAATAAGGAAGGAAGAAGAGAAAGGAGTTTACGTCAAGAAAGAACAGATTTGAGAGTGACAAATAACAGAGAATGAGAAGAATAAAGAAGAAACAAGGGAAAGGAAGAGTTTACATGAAGAAAGGATAGAACTGAGAGTGACAAGTTACAGAGGATTTGAAGAACAAGGAAGCCACAAGAGAAAGGAGTTTATATCAGAAAGAACAGATTTGAGAGTGACGTATTATAGAGAAGAAGGATTAAACTGCGGTTGAGCAAAAGGAAAATGTGAATTGATATAAAGATCTGAAGTGAAGTAAAAAGGAAAAAGAGGAAGGAGGAAGAGGAAGTAGATATGAAGTAGATGTCTAAAATAAGATTGAGATGAGAAGGTTTTTGAATAAGAAGAAAGATCTGAAGTAATGTAGAAACAGAAAGAATTGCTTTTAAAGGATGAATTTGAATTAAGATATTGTACAAGCAAGAAAGAATATTTGAATAAGAAGAAAGATTTGAAGTGAAGTAGAAGAAAGAAAAGCAAGAAGAAACAGATAAAATAAAAAATATATAAAGTGAAGTAGAGGAAAATAGAAAGAACCAGAGAAAAAAAAAGAAATCTGAAGTGAGGAACAAGAAAAAAATAGCAAAAAAGAAACATTTAAACTGAAACGGAGGCAAAAAAAGAAAGAAAAGAAAAAAAAAACAAATCACAAAAGAAGAAAAAAAGAACAAATCAAATAAAAACAAAGTGAAAGAACAAAAACAAAATACAAAAAAATGCCATCCACACTAACAACAACAGCAGTCTATCTATCAAGCTTCCTCCTCCTCCTGCTGCTGCTGCCACACTCAGGCCAGGGGGAGCTGCAGCCTGAGGAGGTGAGGCAATGGAAGGCGGCCCTGGCAGCATCAATAGACATCCCACCCTACAACCAGTCACTGTGGCCGCTTATATACGAGGACAGGAACACTTCAGATCTTCCATGCATTGCTACACTGGACCCTGAAGCTGCTGATGAATGATAAGTGAAGAATAGTGACTTAGAAACACACAGAATGGAAGGATGAGTAAGGAGATGCAGCTTTTAGTGACTTGGAAACACACACGATCCTTTCATTTATTCAAGTATTCATATTTCACGCTTTTCCAGCCATTCTTCTCTAGATCACAAAAAAAATGTGACGTAGAAGCATACAGAATGGAATGATGAGTAAGGAGACGCAGCTTTTAGTGACTTGGAAACACACACGACCCTTTTAATTTATTCAAGTACTATTCATATTTCACACCTGTCTGGCCACTTTTCTCTGGATCACAAGGTTGCCAGTGAAGAGCAGTGACTTAAAAACACACAGAATGCAATGATAAATGAAGAGATACGGCTTGAAGTGACTTGAAATCACACACACACACACACACACACACACACACACACACACACACACACACACACATATATACAGCTACCAATACTTAGGTTAGGATTAAAATAATGAAGAATGTGGCCATTAATCTTCTGACCTCCATAAACCTTTCCTAATGTCAATAAAATCATCTAATCACACCTGAAACTCAAGGTAAAAATGCATTCCAGTGCTGAAGGGATTAAAATAGTGAAGACTGTGACCATTAATCTTCTGACCTCCATAAACCCTTCCTAATGTAGATAAAATTGTTTAATTACACGCAAAACTCAAGGTGAAAAATGCGTCCCAGTATTGAAGGTGTTAAACAGTTGAAACTCACACATTATCAGGATAGCATTGAATAAGCTAACATATCCTTCCTTTCTTCCCTGCACCTCCCACAACACCACCAGCTGGTTCGGGAGTTGGCTGCGGTGGTGTCCGACGTCCCTCAGCCTGCTGCGGGAGGCAGAGAAGGTGCTGCTGTCCAGTGAGTGTTGCTGTGGGGCTGTGTTGTGTTAGGGAGACTAAATACAGTAAAAGAAATGCAGTGAAGCTTTCTTGATTTTAATCTGTATAGTTACTGGAATTTTTTTTATTAATAAGATTGCCTTGTGTTGTATTAGGGACACTAGAATGCATTATTAATAAAACAAAGCAAACATAAACAAAGTATTATTAAAGAAAAACAAAAAGTAAACAAAAGCAGGAATAACAAGAAATAAAACAAAAATAAAACTTGAAAATGCAAAAATGAAGTAAACAAAACCAGGAAGAGAAAAAGAAATATTAATAAACAAATCAAAACAAATGAACCAAAAGTAAACAAAAATAAAGTAAACAAAAACAGGAATAACAAAAAATACAACTAATAAACAAAAACAAAGGAAAAGTAAAACAAAGCCAGGAACAAAAACAACAAAACAAAAGCAGTAAACAAAAGAAGGAATAGAAAAAAACAAAAACAAACTCAAATGTAAACAAAAATAAATCAATAAAAAAAACAACAACCAAGGAACAAAAAAAAGCAAAAAAAAAAAAAACAAGGCAGTAAACAAAAGAAGGAATAGAATAAAAAACAAAAATGAAATGTAAACAAAACCAGAACAAAAAAGAAAACAATCTAAAAGTAAAACAAACGCAGGAACAAAACAAATGAAAAAAACAAAACTGTAAACAATCAACAAAATAAAAAACACAACACTCATATCCAGAAATAAGCAAAAAAACGAAAGACAGTAAAACAAAAATTAGAACCAACAAGACTAAAGCAAACAACAAACAAAACAAGAAAACCTTTAACAAAACCATTACAAACAATAAAGACATTTGTTCCTTAATTTTGGCTAACTCAAATCGGCCTTTTTTTTTTTTTAATATTTTTTTACCCTTGGCTGGTTTCCCTCCTGCATAAAAGATAAAGAAGAAAAAGAAAGAAAAATTATACAATATCTTTATCTTCTTTTCCTCCCTCCAAACCTGCCTCCAAACCTGCCACAGACCTGAAGAGCAGCTACACAGGCCGGTATGTGAGTGTCGGGTGTGTGGTGGGGGAGAAGGAGTCGCATGTGTGGACCCTAAGCTTCAACGAGGACTCGGACAATGTGCCGCTGGTGTTGCTTCACGGGTTTGGCTCAGGTGTGGGGCTGTGGTGCCTCAATTTTGACTCCTTGGCTGCCAATCGTCCCGTCTATGCCATTGATATCCTTGGTGAGTGTGCTCATGTTATTATTGTTGTTTTTTTGTCTTGTTTTTCTTTTTCGTTTTTGTTTCTTTTGCTTTCTGTTTTTATTTCTGCTCTTTCTCTTCTTTTTCTTCTTCATTCATGCTGTTTTTTTTTTCTGTTTTCTTTACTCGTTTTTCCTTTGTTTTTTTAGTTTTCCCTTCTGCTTTTCTTCTTTTTCTCTTTAGTTTTTTCTTCTTTTCTAGTCTTCCTTTACTTTTTCTTTTCTTTTTTCTTCCATCTGTTTTTCTATTTTTCTTCACTTTCTTCTTTTTCTTCTTTTCCTCTTCAGTTTCTCTTCTTTCCCCTCTTTATCCCTTCTTTTTTGTTCTGTTTTTCTTTATTTCTGTTTTTTGTATTGTTTTTTTTTTCTTTTCCTTGTATATACTTAAACATTTTTACATATTACTCTTGGTGCCACTAATATTGTGTCATTTTGTTAGAATTTATCATATAACGCCCACTTTCTGACACAATGGACGATAGAAATGTATTGTTCCTTCATTCATTACCTTGTACATACTTTAAAGATTTTGTGTCATTTTGTGAGAATTTAGTATAAACCAACTTTCTGGCACAATTGCTGATGTTTCCCGGTGAAGGCTTTGGCCGCAGCTCCCGTCCAGCCTTCACCAAGGACCCGCTGGAGGCCGAGAGGGAGTTTATTATGTCCATTGACGGCTGGCGGGAAAAGATTGGCCTGGAGAAGTTTATCCTGCTGGGGCATTCCTTCGGGGGGTTCCTTGCCGCTGCCTACGCCATCAAGCACCCTGAGAGGTAATTCTGTCTGTATGTCTGTCTGTCTATAGTCTGTCTACAGTAAAATGGCACCTGGATTTCAAACATATTGTAGCTTATTGGTAACGCTGTTGCTTTGATGTGAATAATACTTGTGTTCTGTTGATCAGCGCACTTATTACAAGGACAGCTCATAGTTTGCCTCAAGATGTGACAACTACGCTTTCCCTGGGACACTGGGACATTCAAACCCAGACCCAGGAGACACTGTAGTAGTTAAATAAGTCAATCTAAGAGTTGTCCAGTACTCTGATCGGTAATTCTGTCTATCTGTCTGTCTGTCTGTCTAGCAGTTAAGCAAGTCAATATAAAAGTCGTCTATCACCATGAGAGGTAATTCTGTCTGTCTGTCTGTCTGCCTGCCTGCCTATTTTAGCAGTTAAGTAAGTCAATTTAAGTCATTATATCATGAGAGATAATTCTGTCTGTCTGTCTGTCTGCCTATTTTAGCAGTTAAGTAAGTCAATTTAAGTCATTATACCATGAGAGGTAATTCTGTCTGTCTGTCTATTAACCTTTTGATTCCCACTGGATACACTTTTTCCTTAAATATCTTCCTAACACACACACATAAAAGATAAACCTGTACTCTCAAGCATTCATCCCTTTCTCTAGTATACTCTGGAACTCCCTGCCTGCTTCCGTGTTTCCATCTTCCAATGACTTGACTTCTTTTAATCCTTTCAGCACTGGGACGCATTTGTACCATGAGTTTTGGTTATGATTAGGCGATTTTATTTACATTAGGAAGGGTCTATGGAGGTCAGAAGATTAATGGCCAGAGTCTTCACTATTTTGATTGTCACGTAAGTATCTGAAGCTGTATAAAATCACCAAATAGTAAGCTGAATAAATATGAAAATGTGTCATGGTGCTGAAGAGATTAAGAGGGAGGTTTCAAGACATTTGTGCCTTTCTTTCGACTCACTCTGTTGACCTGTGATGGGACTGGCAATTAAGTGGAGTCTTTTTTATAGTTTTTGTTGACCTTGGTCAATTTCCCCTCTTATATAAAAAAAACAGTAACTCTACATCATCCTACAAGCACAACCTCACCCCAGTCCCTCCCTCCCACCACAGGGTCGAACATCTAGTGCTGGCCGACCCCTGGGGCTTCCCGGAGCGACCCCTGGATGTGGGTGACAGGTATAAGTTTCCTCTGTGGGTGAAGGCGGTGGCTGCCATCCTGCGGCCCTTCAACCCTCTCTCTGTCATCCGCACTGCTGGACCCTTTGGTGAGTGTTTGTGTGTATGTGAAGAGAAAGAGAGAATGAGAAGAAAAAGGAGAGGGAAAGAAATGTCATGTGTGTGTGTGTGTGTGTGTAGCGTTATTGTTTTTAATGGAAATAATTTCAAAGCTGTTTTTTTTGTTTTGTTTGTTGATATTTTATTTGGTTATTAGTCAATTCAGTCTCTCCATCATTCATTTCCGTAAAAAAAAAAAGAAACGGAGAAAGAAAAGAACACAAGAATGAATGAACGTGATACAATTCTTCAGAGTAAAAAAAAAAGAAAAAAAAAGAAACATGAAATTGATAACAAAACAAAAACAACACCACACCACACCACACCACACCACACCACACCAACTCTAACCATACACAATCCCACAATCCTTCAGTCTCTGTGGCATCAAATCCATTTACATACCACTTTTATCCATTAAGTAACCTCCGAGAATATGGTGGAGTGTGTGACAAGGAACCAGGAGAACCAGGCAACATTGTGCACCGTGTCGGATAACCACAAGTGTGTCCAAATGCAGAGACAAACATGCACAGTACTTAGGATAGGGTGGTGGTGGTACTGGTGCTGGGGAGGAAAATAAAGATTGAACAAGCTGGAGGAGAGAGAGAGAGAGAGAGAGAGAGAGAGAGAGAGAGAGAGAGAGAGAGAGAGAAAAGACTCCTATACCATCCTCGGACTCCCTTTCTAACTCTATTTAACTCCTTTAGTGACTGGCACCTGAGTGGGATTTTTTTTTTATCACCTTTTTTTTTTTCTTTATTTCTACCATGTGGGCTTTACACGGGAATTTCTGGGCTAAAGGGGATACTTTTTTAGGGTACTTCCTATCTCAAAGTCCACCTGCTAGGAAAGCATTGCCCCGAGTGAGGAAGCCCAACCTACACTTGGACCGTGGACAGGATTCGAACCCGTGCGCTTGGAGACCTCTCGGACCCCAAAGCATGCATGGTTCCACTGTACCACGGCAGCCCCCTTACTTTATTTTTTTTTTTCCCCTTAGTCGGATTTCCCTCGTACATGAAAAATAAATAGATAAGATCCTCTCCTTGTAACTTTCCACCAGGTCCAAATATACTGAAGAAAGCCCGGCCAGATCTGATTCGTAAGTTCTCTGGGATGGTTCGAGACGCAGAGGAGGTGATTCCCAACTACCTGTACCACTGTAATGCGCAGGACCCCAGGTGAGAGAGAGAGAGAGAGAGAGAGAGAGGAAGTGCTTGTGATGCTTGTGGTTTTGGAAAGAAAGGGAGAAAAAAGTGAAGGAAATATATAGAGGTGGTTGTGGTAGGCAAGAGAGAGAGAGAGAGTGACAGGGTGATTTGTTTCATAATTAAGCTTTTTTTTTTTCTTCTTTTCGTCCTCCTTCTCCTCCTTCTCTTCTTCTTCTTCTTCTTCTTCTTCTTCTTCTTCTTCGAGAGAGAGAGAGAGAGAGAGAGAGTGAGAGTGATTTATGTTTTATAATCAAGCTTCTTTATTTTCTTCCTCCTTTTCCTTCACTTCTCTTTTTCTTTTATTTTTATTTATCTTTTTTCTTTTCCTTTTCTTTTCTTCTTCTTCT
Source organism: Portunus trituberculatus (assembly GCF_017591435.1). Lineage (NCBI taxonomy): Eukaryota > Metazoa > Arthropoda > Malacostraca > Decapoda > Portunidae > Portunus > Portunus trituberculatus. The sequence goes on along the minus strand of NC_059264.1, from coordinate 635,422 downwards.
TCTTCTTCTTCTTCTTCTTCTTCTTCTTCTTCTTCTTCTTCTTCTTCTTCTTCTTCTTCTTCTTCTTCCTCTTCTTCTACTTATTATTATTATTATTATTATTATTATTATTATTATTATTATTATTATTATTATTATTGTTATTGTTATTATCATTATTATTATTATTATTCATGTTCTTCGTTTTCTTCTTTGTCTCTTATCTTCATTCTCATTCTTTTTCTCATTCTCTTTTCTTCTTATCCTCCTCTTCCTTTATTCTATGTCTTATCTACCTAAAGCACCCAAGAGAGAGAGAGAGAGAGAGTGAGTATGGGTGCTGGAATATATATGGTGTATGTAGAAATTGTTTTGTTTATGTTGGTGAAGATAGGAAAAGTTTAGTCAGGAACTCCCTGCCTGCTTCTGTATTTCCATCTTCCTGTCACCTGAACTCATTTATGAGGGAGGTGAAGTGTCAAGACATTTATTCCTGTCTTTTGGCTAACTCTTTCAGACCTGCTTGAGACCTGGCATCTAAGTGGGCCTTTTTCATTGCTTTTGTTGCCCTTGGACAGATTTTCCCTCTTACATAAAAAAAAAAGAACAAAAAAATACCTTAAGCACTCACTCTTTCTAATATAACCCAACCTAACCAACCTTACCCTATCCTACCCAAACCTAACCTAACCTAACCTAACCTACCCTACCCTACCCTACCCTACCTTACTCTACTCTACCATAACCTAATCTAACCTAACTTAACTGTACCAAAACAAACCTACCCTACCCTAACCTAATCTAACCTAACTTAACTTCACTAACCCCACAGTGGTGAGTCGGCCTTCCACACGCTGATGGCAGGGTTTGGGTGGGCCAAGTACCCAATGATCCAGCGCATGGACTCACTAAGGAAGGGTCTGCCAATCACTCTTATCTACGGTGCTCGATCCTGGGTGGACCACGACCCAGGCTTCCAGATCAAGTACATGCGGAAAGATACCTTTGTTGACGTCAAGGTGAGATTAGAGTGTATTTGTATTAGCTCCCTCAACACTAGGACATATTTTTATATTCATTCTGCTTACTGTTTAGTGATTTTAAACAGATTCAGTACTGGAACACATTTTTACCTTGAGATTTGTGAACGATTTGACCGTTTTATTGGCATTAGGAAGGGTCTATGGAGGTCAGAAGATTAAAAAAAGAAAAGAAAGAAAAGAACATACAGAGAGGAGCCCCTAATCCCTTATGGAACAGTACAGAAACAAGCCCATTATCCTTTATCCTTTCAGGTGATCCAGGGCGCCGGCCACCATGTGTATGCTGACAGGGCCCAGTCATTCAACGCCATCGTCAACAACATTGGGCACCACTCGGACAACGGCACACTGCCCCAGCTGGCCCCTGATTCTGAGGAGGCGGAGGGGCAGGTGAGCAGCAGGGATGTGGCGGTGACACTCTCCAGCATGATCAATGTGAGGAACGACAACATGAGAGACGAGCCTATTGTGACGACGGAGGTGAACGGTGTGGACGACGAGGTGGATTAGTGGCGGTAGTGGTAGTTGTGGTAGCAGTGTGTGTGTGTGTGTGTGTCTGTGTGTGTTGTCTGTAAAGCAAGAAAGTCACGGTGCACATATCAAGGGTGTTTGTAGAAGGAGCAGTGCAGATGTTTGTTTTTTGGGCTGTGAAAAGAAAAGTGGCTTAGAAAATGTGATGTTTGGATTTTGTATTGATTTTATTTCTTTACTTTATTATTATTATTTATTTATTTATTTATTTTTCATGATAATAAAGAGCTTGAAGTGAACACAGTTATACCTTGAAGTCTAAATATTAAGTGGTTTAGAAAATAATTGATGTATTTTATTTATTTTTGTTTTTTTCATGGTAACAAAAGAGCTTGAAATGAACACAGCAGTATCTTGAAATCTTAATAGGAGGTGGTTTAGAGAATAATTCATGTTTTATTTTTATTTATTTATTCTTTCACATGGTAAGAGTGAGCTTCAAATAAACTCAGCAATATCTTCAAATCTAAATAACATCTTAGCTACAGACTTCTCAGACTTAATCCTGAGTGCAGTGCTTGAGAAAGACGTGTTCATAACCAACATAGACATTGATGTGATGAACGGAATGCTATCATGACGGTCTAAAAGGAGCCACTTAGATGCCAGTCCTCGAGCAGGTTCAAGAAAGAGAGAGAGTTGTCCAGAAGAATGAGATAGATAAAATGTATTGAAACCTCTCTCGTAACTCCTTCAGTACTGGCACACATTTTTATCTTGAGATTTGAGTAGATTGAGACCATTTTCTTGACATTAGGAAGGGTCTATGAAGGTCAGAAGATTAATGGCCTGTCATCGTTGTCTTAATCCCCCACATGAGTTTCTGAGGCTGTATAAAATCACCAAATAGTAAGTAGAAGGAATATGGAGTCACATCATGGTACTGAAGGGGATAAATAAGCCCAAGGTAAGAGACTAACATGACTAACAGAGACACAGCTGGCTACAGACATGGGTGAGGTTCTGTAGTGTCAGTAAGCAGCCTCGCCTTGCACTGAATCCATGCTTAGCTATTTCGCATTTAGAACCAAAGGAAAACTAGGTAATCACAGGTACAAATTAGCCTTCTGAATGGTAGAGCCTCATCCATGCCACCACACTGAGGTCATACAGAGCCCAGTCAGTCATTGCCAAAGTAAAATCTCAGCCTTAGTGTTTTAATGTAGTTGACGCAAAAAAAGGGAATATAAGGAGTGGTATGTACATTTCACAAGGCCACCACACTGAGGTCATACAGAGCCCAGTCAGTCATTGTCATAGTAAAATCTCAGCCTTTTTAATGTAGTGGATGCAAAAATAGAAAGAAGGATTAGTATGCACACGTCTCAACCTGGAGACTTTATTTCAGCCAAGTGTAAAGCTAAGGGTGACTCGGCAATATTCAGAAATGCTTTACTCTCTCACCACGACAATTTTTCAAGTCCGCAGAGACAAGTAGCCGGGTTTTCAAGACAGTTTCTCCTTATGATAAACTAGAAATCTTGCTAATCCATCACCAGAACTATAAAAATACCCTTAAAAGCACATGTATCTTCAGCTACAGCCTTTGAAAATATTCACCGTTAGAAAGCAGACAGGTTCTGAATACGAATCTTTATGCCGTGTGGTTTTGAAGGAAGCTGTGTAGAATAGAGGAGAAATAAGATGCAGATTTTGTTTCTCTGTGTGTGTGTGTGTGTGTGTGTGTGTGTGTGTGTGTGTGAGAGAGAGAGAGCCAGAGTACTACTTTTATATCTTTACTAAATATATAGTAGCGCCAATGTAGCTGTTAAGTATTTCTGTAGTAGTGATGTTTATAGCGTAGTGGTTTTACTTTAATTTAAATCCCAAGACATACGAGGAAAGCAGAGTTACCAAGTATTGTTTGCCTTCTAAACACTCAGTGCCATGTTATGATTACCACCACCATCACAACCTGACCCAAGATTAAGACAGTTGTGAATCTTTAAGTGTAAATAGTGCTATGTTTACATAACCCCTTCAGTACTTGACGCATTTTTACCATGAGTTTTGGGTGTGATTAGACAATTTTATTTACATAAGGAAGAGTCTATGGAAGTCAGAAGATTAATGGCCAGAGTCTTCACTATAAAATCACCAAATAGTAACCAGAATGAATATGAAAACACGTCAAGCTACTGAAAGGGTTAATATCATGCTGAAATTGTCATCACAACCAAAGATTAAGAGAGTTATGAATATTTTGGTGTAAATAGTGTTATGTTTCTTTGGTAGTTGAGACAGTGGAAGGAGAGGGACAGTTGAGCTTTGTGGAGTTAATAATGGTCAGTTGGAGTGTTTTATAAGGGAAGGAAGAGGAAATGAAATGTCTTTGTTTGGGAAGGTTAAGAATATGACCATAAGAAGTGTTTAAATATGATGTGAGAAAGGAAGACAGTTTCTCTCTCTCTTTCTCTCTCTCTCTCTCTCTCTCTCTCTCTCTCTCTCTCTCTCTCTCTCTCTCTCTCTCTCTCTCTCTCTTCAATCTTTCTGTAATTTGTTTTTGTTTTGTTTTTTTGTTAATTTTTTTTTTTTTTGTGTGTGTTTTGTTCGTCATGGTTTTGTTGGTATTTATTTATTATCTATTTGTTATTTATTTTCTAGAGTTTGTTTTTAAGTTGTTTTTCTTGATTGTTTTCTTCTTCTTCTTCTTCTTCTTCTTCTTCTTCCTCTTCCTCTTCTTCCTTATTCTGCCTTTTCTATTATTTTGTTTTATTGTTAAGTTTTTCACATCTATTCTCTACCTACAATATCTCTTCACAATTCCTTCACTGTCCTTTTAATCTACGTACATATATTTTGCAATAACGTCTTTGTATTACTTATGGCTTTATTTTGCATTCAGCTGATCTACAATATTCATTCTTCAGGGAACTTTAATCGAGAACTGAGATTTATTATTTAGACACATAGATAGGCAGAGTTTTGATGTGTGTGTGTATGTGTGTGTGAGTGTGAATGTTATTGTACCATTGAAATCCTTACCATATCTTTCTTATTGCTGTTTTTTCCCTCAGGTTTTATCCAACATTGTTTGAGATTTATTGACGTGATAAATGTTAGCGTTTGTACTGAATTTTACATCTGTTAGGCTTAAGATGATTGGGTTCTGTTTGTGTGTGGGTTAAGAGAGAGGTATTTGTTGTACTTGGAATGGAGTCTGTTCATCGATGTATATTTTGAAGTGTGTTGATTAGCTTTTAATGTTGGAATTTATTAGAAGAAATGTGTGGATGTATATATTTTTTGTGTAATTGTGGAAAAGGGTTGACGTTTTGATAGAGGTTGTCAAGAAATTATATAGAAGTTGATCTCTCCTTTTCTTCTTTTTTTTACTTCTTCATCTTCTTCTTCTTCATGCATCCTGTTTCCTTATCTAATATTTTATTATTTTTTTGTATTATTTATCTTTCTCTTCCTTACATCCTCTTTACTATCTCACAGTATTAATCTTTTTTTTTTTTTCATATTTCCTTTCTATATACACATCCTGTACTCTCTCTCTCTCTCTCTCTCTCTCTCTCTCTCTCTCTCTCTCTCTCTCTCTCTCTCTCTCTCTCTCTCTCTCTCTCTCTCTCTCTCTCTCTCTCTCTCTCTCTCATGGTGAAAAATTAAAAAAATGACCAGAGAGAGAGAGAGAGAGATTATGTACCACGGTATGGTAATGAAACATACAAAAATGCATTAAGTACAGACTAATGTAATGAAAAGTGTGTTAAGTAAAAGGAACACTGAATGAAGTTAGTGTGTAAGTAAATGTCTCTTATAAGTGGGACAATGAAGGAATGATTGTAAAGTAATGTGTAAAGTGAGAATTTTATGCTTCAAAGGAGGAATGATAAGTGAAAAGTGAAGTGTTAAAAGGAGGGAAAATAAAAGTAGTTGAAGTGATATAAGTAAGGCAGGGATTGTAAAGTACTGGTTTGTTAAGAAAGAAAGGTGGAACATAAAGAGTGTGTAGTGGTAATTGTTATATGAAAAAATGAAACAAAAGGAAAAAAAAATAATGAAAAAAAAAGAATTTGTAAAGTGAAACAGTGACATCAGTAAAGCAGGACGGTAAAGTAATTTGTTAAGTAAGAAAGTTGGAAGATTTAAATAAAAAAAATAAAAATCTAAATATTATAATGAAGGTGATATATTTAAGTAAATTTGAGAGATAACATGAGAGACTGCCAAGTAAGTAGAGTGTTATATAAGAGAACTGTGACTATAAAACTACCATAATTGTCAGTGAATAAGTAAAGTCACGTGAACAACAAGGAACAGCCAAGCATCAAAGTACGACAGTTTGCCACGAGGGTACGACGGTTCTGTGACTCTTATGCATGTGTGTGTGTGAATGTATTTTATATGGAAACTTTTTATCACATAGAATAAAGGAAATTCCATTGTTATCTTTTTTGCCCTTTGAATTTCCTGTTTGAATGTCTCTCTCTCTCTCTCTCTCTCTCTCTCTCTCTCTCTCTCTCTCTCTCTCTCTCTCTCTCTGTGTGTGTGTGTCCTTTTCAGTCTATTTTTCTTCTTTCAATCCATTTCTTATCTCATTTTTGTCTTTCTCTTTCCTTTTTCATCCTTCTATCATCTTTCTCCTTTTTTTCCTTTTTTCTCTATTACTTTTTTCCTTCCTTTCTTCTTCCTTCTTCTCCTCGTCTTTTCACTAATCTTGTCTTATTTCTTCCTTCTTTTAATATTGATTCCACCTCTCTCTCTCTCTCTCTCTCTCTCTCTCTCTCTCTCTCTCTCTCTCTCTCTCTCTCTCTCTCATGGAATTAATCATATACCTT